>NC_057795.1:444024867-444106170 GCF_018294505.1 Triticum aestivum
CACCACCACCAGCGACCACTGCCCCCACCCTGAACCCTAAGATAGATAGCGAGGTACCTCTCCAGCGAGCCCCCCTCCCTGTTGCGGCTGGTTCTTCCTTAACTCCGGCGAGCCCCCCCTAAAAATCGACTGACCCAAAAGTCGATTCAGTCGACTGAAGTGTAGCTAAATCGGAGCAGCATCGCAAGCAAGAGTAAGAGCGAGAGCAGCAACAAGAGCAAGAGCAAGAGCAGACCAGGTAGGGGACCAAGGCAAGAGCAGAGCAGCATCGCAAGTGAGAGCTAAAGCATCAACAACTCCTACTGATGTGGACGTTGCTGCCGAGGGAGCGATGCCATGGAGGAAGTGGCCGGTGATGCTGCCGTGGATGGAGCCGCGCCGTGTCGGCTCAGGACCGAGTGCCGACAACACCATGAGATCGAATCAAGAAGAAAATGTGGCGATTAGTGTACAACCTCTTTGGTGGCGCTGATTAGGCCCCAGCTTCATCCGAGGAAACGATGATGATGCTGCTCCTCTGGTGGTGCAGGTGAAGACAACGGTGTGGGAATGGAGGTGGCACGAAAGACGAGGGGAATGTCGGGGCAG
The DNA here is from genome assembly GCF_018294505.1 of Triticum aestivum. NCBI lineage: Eukaryota > Viridiplantae > Streptophyta > Magnoliopsida > Poales > Poaceae > Triticum > Triticum aestivum. Next base: position 444,025,456 of record NC_057795.1, read on the forward strand.
CTCCTTGGAGGTGGAGGACGGGGTAGCTGAACCGGTGGGAGGACGAGATCGATGATGGATCCTCATCCGGTACGATGGATGAGGGATGTCGAGGTGTTGCTATGGATGACATCATCGGGGAAGAGGCTTCGGCTGGGTGGCAGATGGAGGAGGGTGTGGGGCTTCATGGGTTTTCATGGCCTCGGTGTATGAATAGGTGGGCGGATGGGATGGGAGTGGGGAATCATGGCTTAGGGACGCGCTTGTCCGAAATGTGAGGTAAGTTACAAAAGTACCCCCACCAATTTGAGGCGGTTCTTTCAGTTCAGGGGTATCACAGGCATTTCACGTGTCGGAATTTCACAGGAGGTGGGAGTTTTCACGCGCGTTGTAATTTTGGAATAGCAAGGGGCAGGTTGAGATGGAGGGAGTTGTCGGAGCACAACGAGACAAAGATATATCTTAAATATTTCGGGGTAACAAGGCACGGGTTGAAATTTTCGGACAAGCCTAATGTGTACTGTACCAAATCAATTCACACTTCCATCGATGAAAAAACAAAAAGAAATCAATTCGCAGCACACAAGAGAGTCTAGTCCTGTGTACTGTACCAAATCAATTCGCACTACAAATGTCATTCAAAACTTTGAATTCATGTTATGTTCAATTAAAATATTTCGCTACGTGTATAATGCATGCAACCTACTACTCAAATGAATGTTTTAGTGCATTCCAAACGTATATACTACCGCTTCAATATGAACTAAATTTGAATTCATTTCTCTATTTGAATAAGATCTACAATAATGATTGTTGTGAAGTCAAACCATTTGAATTTGTTTCTCTATTTTAATAAGATCTACAATCATCATTATTGTCAAGTTAAACCATCATTTGTGCATTATCTTCACAGCACACCACATGATTACCCTCGAGTTAGATATGAACTATGTGTATTATATGAACTCGAACTCGATTTTTTGAATCCACTTTATGTTGATTTCAAATCATAGTACATTTCAAGCTCTAGCTATACCTTCATAATCTAAACCATGTCTCGTATGTATAATGTGTTTATCACATAATGTATGGTGCCCCGCCCCCTACGCCTACAAGTATTTAGATGTGAGTTGCAAACACCACACATTACCACAAATTCAAATAAAATGTGAGATTGTTTGATATATAATATTGTTTAGATTGTTTGATATTTAGTTTTAAGCTGCAAACGCCACACATTATCACAAATTCAAATAAAAATGTGAGATTGTTCGATGTATAGTATGGTTTAGATCGTTCAACATTTAGTTGCGAGTTGCAAACACCATGCATTATCACATTATGGTATAACATGTGCAAAACCACAACACGCGTATCACCGCTATATTCATGCATGCATATGTTTATAACACTATGATCTCCTATTCAAATATATGAATCCACTTTCATATCAAATTATGATCTTTGTTAGTCTCTTACACCCACACAATCCTCTAACCTTTGTAGTTATCACTAACTTTCTCTCGTGCATGCACACGCCCTCCTCGCCCCCTCCCTCAGCATTCTATCCATCGCGCACATTCAATTTTTTTCTTTAGGTCATTCTCCCACAGTCTTCACAAACTCCTTTCCGACACACATTGATCGATAAACCTCTCCAGCAGTCTGCCTACAACATACACACACACCTCTCATCTCCTCCTTTCTGTGTCCATGCCTCGTGTCTCTCATACGGTCCCACACACGTGTAAACTCTTGCCCCCTCTTTTCATCGATCTCACAACCACACACTCCTCCCCCTATCTAGCTAGTAGCTCAGCCTCTTGCACCACCTCCTAGCTCCATTCTCTCTGTCTATCCGTCTCGCTGGGCCTTATTTGCCTCTAACAAATGGATGTACAACGACCGATCTCCCTCTATACATATAGCTAGCTAGGTCCTTATAACTCATTTTCCCCATGCATCGATCGATCTACCTCATTAGTTATGTCTCTCCCTTCCTCCGACAAACAACAATTGATCTGCCGATCTAGGTAGGTTTTCTTACCAAACACATGGTTCCCCTTCATCATCCATTCATGCGTCCCGACAGATCTATCACGCACATGCACACATAGAAACACATCCCCACTCTTATTGATAGTATTGCAGTTCTACCCTCAGTTTGTCTAGTAGGCCTCTCCCACCATCTTCGAGAAGCAACTCCATCACCCATCCAGCACTCTACCCCTCTCCCTCCCTCTCTCTCCTCTCTCGCTGTCCCATCCTATTTCCCGTCCTTCAGTTATGTATGGATGTCGATCGATCTCCCTCAAGACATAGTTGGGTCTCTCCTTCTCAACACATATACGAGTCGTTCTAGCTCTCTAGTTAGGCCTCTGCCTCCCCCTCCCCCACCCCCCACACACAGATACATCAAGCACTCTAGTCATGTCTCCCTGCCACACACAAACTTGACATGTGCCCTCTGACGTTCCGGTAGGTCAGTCGCCTTATATCTTTGACTTGCACACACACAATTTCGATGGCTCTCTTCATCGATCTCGCACCCACCCACTTGATCCTCTCTTCGACTCTATCGATATCTATTACCCCTCCCTCTCTTCTCATGGATCACTCGACCCTCTATATATGATATGGATAGGCCTCCATTTCACACACATTGCATGCAATTTTTTTTGAGATGTCATTGACACATATTCCCACAAATACATTCATGAAATCACACCCCCAAACAAAAAACACTCAGGAACACACACGCCATCTGTCTAGGTTTGTATCTCTCTCTCACACACACACGTAGGTGTGGGACGTGCACGAAGAGAAGAGGTGCACACACGGCACACGTAATCCCGTCTCTTTCCCAACCACACCCACGCGGGTACACGGTGGAGCTCATTTCTGTATGAAAAGGCAGCCCACGTGGTAATTTGACATGTGTACTGGTTGTCCACACTACAAAAAAATACACTTTCATGATGATACATGTTTGTCACAGTAGGTCGCGTTTTTGTTCATGCATGTACATCCATGACGATTTTATGACAGAATCAAGATAGTCATATCTGTGCTGTCGTAGAAGTGTTCCATGACATTACCAAAATTATCATCACGGAAGTGTCCACTTCCATGACGATAAATCGCGCGTCATAGAAGTGCTTTCATCAAGGGTGACCGACACGTGGAATCCACCGTAACGGGACACCGTTAACCGCCGTTAACCTATCGGGTCCAGTTTTTGGATCCGATAACCCGCTAACAGCCACGACCAATGCCGATTTTCCACGTGTAAAATTCTCATTGGCTGACGGATCCACGCGTCAGCTCGGCGTTGGCACAGCTGTCACTCATCCAACGGTCGAGATGGGCCTATGATATGTTGACACGTGGACCGACCCAAAACTGGCCCATAAAGTGTAAATGGGCCGGCCCAACCAAAGGCCCATAAGATTTAGCGGACCATAATGGGCCGACCCAGCTAAAGGCCCACAAGATTTTGCAGACCATAATGGGCCGGCCCAGCTAAAGGCCCACAAAATTTAGCGGACCATAATGGGCCGGCGCAGCTAAAGGCCCACAAGATTTTGCAGACCATAATGGGTCGGCCCAGCTAAAGGCCCACAAGATTTAGCGGACCACAATGGGCCAGCCCAGCTAATGGCCCACAAGATTTTGCAGACCATAATGGGCCGGACTAGCTAAAGGCCCAACATTCTCTGTCAAATCGGCTCGTCAACAGCCCGTCATAAACTTGTCATCAACACGGCCCATGGTCACTTCTGGCCCATTAACAGTCCGCTAAGTAATTGGGCCGAATTACGGCCCGGTGTATTTCTGACCTGTTAAAGGTCCTGCTTCATTTCGGCCCATTTACAGGCCATCAAAACTTTCTGCCCATAAACGACCGTGAAGGATTTGGGTCATATTCGGCCATGTCTGACATTCGGCCTGTTAGAGGCCCACTATAGATTTGGGCCACTTTCGGTCTGTTTTCATTTTCGGCCTGTTAATGCCGGACGAAAACCATGGGCCATATGTGGCCCAACGTCATATCGGGACCATTAACGGCCCATATAAAAATGACGATAATCTAGCCCGACCAAAGTTCCGGCCTGTTAAAGGCCCGTGTATTAGGTCGGCGCATTTACGGCCCGTCCGAATTTCGGCCTGTCAAAGATCCGCATCGTAAATGGGCCACCATTTTGGCCTGCTAAGACCAGTGGGTTATTTGGAACAATTAGGGCCCAATCTCACTTTCAATCTATTAAAGGCCCATGTTCTTTATGGGCTCGAGATATTTACACCTGTAAAGGGCCTATTTTTACTGAGGGCCCAAATTATGTTTAGGCCTGTTAAAGGCCCACTATGGGCATAGGCCTACCAGAAAAATATGAAAGCTTATGCTAATTTAGGCCCAGATATTTTTAGTGGGCTACATGCCAATTTAGGCCCGTAATCGTTTTTAGCCCAATTGGAGTGGGCCCGACGAACGTTGGCATGTTGGGCTCCTATGAAGCTTTCGGCCGAATACATTACTAAGATAAACCTACACTATACAAAAATAGTGTCGTAATTACTGCAGCCTATGGTAGCATCATAAATGTTGTATCACAACAAAATAAATTCCAACCATACAACAAAAGGCCTGTTGGCATAAAGTTTACAGTCCTTCCAGATAAAAGCACCATCAGATGTATAGAGGCACATATCATTTGACCTGAGTGCTAATGTTTCAGGCTCTAGAATCTGATGGAGCAGCACGATCTTCACCTTTTTTCCGCCATTGCTCTTGAACAACGAAGCGAATGTCTGATAGTCTGGTTTCAAAACCATTCATATCTTGATGGCATTTGTCAACCACTATTCTTGTTTTCGAAACAACGTCCATTAGGGATTGGACTTGTGTCTGGAGCACAGATATATCACTCTGTCTAGCAGGAAGATTTTGTTCAGTAGGCAATTTGGACGAGGTTACCTTGACAACCAACCCAGAATTACGCAGGAAGGTGCTTTTTGCACTGCTAGTGGAGAGATACTGATGCACTGTAGCAAGAGGTGACATTGTGCCTGTGGTAGCCTCGCCATCTTCAGGTGGTTGTGGCTGTTCAATCATTTGTTCCATAGCTTCCTGAAAGTTTGAACTTGTAGATTAGTGTACTAGATAAGTTACTAATGAGACAAAAACAAACAAAGTAGGTTAAACATTTATACATAACTTATTTTGGTGAACTACTGTAATACATTAGCATGTATCGTAGTGCCAACTACATAATAAAATCACTTTTGGAACATATGTCCATGTAGCATGCCTACTGTATTGTCTATTTCCTCACATTCGTTGACATCTAAGTATAAAGAGACATGGTTTAAAGTTGGATGAACATAGTATGCCATCATTCATATCATGGGCAAACAGATATAAAACAAACATGCCATGTAAGGTGAAATGATACGTTAATACAACTGTGTATAAAAGTGAACAGAGTAACTGACATTGGCTGCAAACCAAGTAGTTAAATGAACACATCACAGTACCAATCAGTTCAAAGGCAGGAGGAGTAAGGACTTACAACAGCGGCTTGAACTGGTGTGCTCATGCCCTTCATCTTGCTGGTGTGGCAATCCTTGAAGATTTGCACTGCATTCGGTTCAGGTTCTTTTTGGTCACCACAGGCTTTCCTCTGTATTTGGAACAAGTCAATATAGATACGATAATATGGCACAAAAAAGAAGGAAGTAGCAGCTATTTACAAGAGCCTCGTAGTGTGCAATATAGCTACGAGATCCTGTTGTCTGTTGGAATTTCACTTGAGAACGGTTGGTTTTGTTCTGCAAACAGTTAGCCTAGAACAAGATACACTTGTAAGGTACATACATAAATACAAGTTCAATATGTGGTCTGATCAAATATATATAGCCTAACTGATACTTTGGATCAGACCAGTGTTTAACAAGGGCTGTCCAGTCTTCATCTGTAATATATTCCACTGGAGATGTTTGGGCGATTTCATTGTTAGCCTTGCCTTCAGAGTGAGATTTTCTAAGGTGGTACTGATACTGTCACAGAGCAGACTGAAAAACATGAGTGCATGCTTGTTTAGTTGCATCATCTTTCGGATCCAACTTGAACCTCATCTGTTGAAAAAAAAATGTGAGTCTTATTAGGAGGAAGCTAGAAATTATGGGACAGAGCAAGACAATATTACCAATTGCGATGAATAACATTACTTACGGATAAATGGTCAAGGAAGGTGTTAAACTGGGCATTGTCTTTCTCATTCCTATACTGGATCCACGTTGGATGGATACATGCATGACACCTAACGGCAACGGCTGCCTCTAATACTAACTTGGCTGACTCTGTAGCATCATGTGGCCTTTTTAAACCTGCCTCAAAATGGATCTCCATTCTTCCTCCTTTAGATTTTGTTAATCTGTCAAGCATTATCCCTGATGTCTGTTTTCGCTTGCGCCATGGTGCTAGTTCAACAACGAATATGGAAAGTGTTAGTGTACATAAAACTATGAGAGTACATATAAAGGAGCATGCAACTGCAACTTGACTCGGTCAGGTACCATCTTGGTGTTGATGCTCATGAGGTTCATCTGATCTTGCCAAGTCCTGTTGTGTCAGCAGTGCTTCGGAAGTAGTGTTAGGTGTGAAGGCAGCTTGGGAACTGGCCAATTTCGGAGCAAACGAACGAGTAACTCGTTGAGATGCTGGTACGGTTGAAGCGGATGCTGCAGCTGGTGGAGCAGGTGATACTGTGTTTGTAGATTTAGCCGGTGGACTTGGACCTTCTACTGCACTATAAGTACCAGTAGAAGACGGAAGATCCTTTTCCGTTTCACCCGACGAGTAACACCACTCCCTACTATATTATTTTCCTTGCTCTTTTTTGACTTTGCCATGTCAAGCCGTACCCACAACACAAAAGAATAAAATCGCTCTTCAGAACTCATTGATGCATGATACAGACAAGCAATACTTTGATGTAAGACAACCGTATGAGGATGGAATATGTAAGAAAAACAGGACGTCATGACATATTCACAGCTATGATGTGCAAACTAAGCAGAAGGATTTTCAGGAAAATAGAAGTAATGCAAGCTAGACACCATATGAAAGATGCAACCAATACTACTCTGCCAAGTTAAAAGTGTCTTGTCATAAGTGGCAATTCAAAAAATTAGAAGCAGTACAATGTAGAAATCAATGCAAGATGCAACCACTATCAAACTGCCATGTTAAAAGCGTCCAATCATGAGTGACTGATGTGGGATACAGAACAACAGTACTTTGATGTAAGAACATGGTATGATAGATAGATGAAGTGTATTCTAGACATAGAAAGCCATGTCATATGCACATGTATAACGTATAAACTCAGCAGGTGCAATTTAATCAAAATAGAAGAAATACAGGCTAGACTACATATGCAACATGAAACCAATTATCACACTGTCAACTTAGAGCAAGCACCTGCGATGGTGGAGTACGAGAGATGAACTCATCATGTAGACTTGGGACTTCAACTTCATTAGCAGTAGGAGTGGCAAATCTAGAGAGTGTGTGTTTGCGTCGGTGCGGAGGACCACCAACATCCCCTAACTTACTCTTTTCCTTCCTATTTTATGATATTGCCTTATGAAGTCAAAACCACAAGAAGATGAATAAAATTAGCTCTGCATAACTGGTTGATGCATGATATAGACGAACACTACTTTGATGTAAGGCAAGCGTAGGATAGGAGGATGGAATATATACAAAAAAGACAGTGTTTCATATTCACACGTACGATAGTAGGATGGAATATGTATGAAAAAACAGTAAGCGGAAGGCATTTCAACAAAATTAGAAGAAATGAAAGCTAGGCACCATATGAACATGCAACCAATATCACTATATCAGGTAAAAAGTGTCTCGTCGTAAGTGCCATTTCAATAAACTAGAAGCAGTACAAGCTAGAAGACAATGCAAGATGCAACCTACATCATAGTCCCAAGTTAAATGTGTCTTATGGGTAAGTGATCGTTGCAGGTATAAGTCGTAAGCTACGCAGATGCAATTCAACATAATCAGAAGCAATACAAACTAGACATCATACAGAAAACGCAACCACATATAACAGTTCCAAGTAAGAGCAAGCACCTGTGATGGTGGAGTAGGGGAGATGTGCTCATCATGTACACGTATGTTCTAGAAACAGGAACACGTGTCATATTCACATGCATTATGTGTAAAGTAAGCAGATGCAATTCAAGTTAGAAGGAATACAAGCTAGACATCATACGCAACATGCAACCACATATAATAGTGCCAAGTTAGAGCAAGCACCTGTGATGGTGGAGTAGGGGAGATGTGCTCATCATCTACACAGCTACGGTGACTGTCCAGCCTTGTGTTGTCTTGCGAATCTTGTTGGGAGGATGGCGGAGTAGAATCTGTAGAGACCCCCTATTTGAGTTGCTCCGAAGGACAACCATCATCCACTGTTGGACTAATTTCCTTCAGCTGTAATGATTTTGCATTGTGAAGTCAAACCAATAAGGAAAAGGAATAAAATCCACTCTTCAGAACACATTCATGCATGATACTGACGAACACTACTCGGATGAAAGGCAAACACATGATGCGAGGATGGAATATGTATGAAAAACAGGATGGTGTGACATATTCAGACCTATGATGTGGTAACTAAGCAGAAGGCATTTCAACAAATTAGAAGCATTGCAAGCTAGACACCATATGAAAGATGCAACCAATATCACTCTGCCAAGTTCAAACTGTATGGCGTTTCAACAAATTAGAAGCAGTACATGCTAGAAATCATATGCAAGACACAACCAATATCACAGTGGCGACTTAAAGGTGCCTTATCATAAGTGACTGACGCGGGATATGCAAGAACAGTAGTCTGATATAGAAACAGGAACACATGTCATATTCACAGGCATTATGTGTAAAGTAAGCAGATGCAATTCAACAAAGTTAGAAGCAATACAAGCTAGACATCATACGCAACATGCAGCCACATATAATAGTGAGAAGTTAGAGCAAGCACCTGTGATGGTGGAGTAGGGGATATGTGCTCATCATCTACACAGCTACATTGACTGTCTAGCCTTGCGTTGTCTTGCGAATCTTGTTGGGAGGATGGCGGAGTAGAATCTGTAGAGAACCTCCATTTCAGTTGCTCGGAAGGACCACCATCATCCAATGCCTTGCCAATTTCCTTCAGCTTTATTAATTTTGCATTGTGAGGTCATACCGACAAGAAAAAGGAATATAATTTGCTCTTCAGAACTCATTCATGCATGATACTGACGAACACTACTCTGATGAAAGGCAAAGTCATGATACAGTCATGATATGAGGATGGAATATGTACGAAAAAATGGACGGCTTGACATATTCACACCTATGATGTGGTATCTAAGCAGAAGGCACTTCAACAAATTAGAAGCACTGCAAACTAGACACCATATGGAAGGTGCAATCAATATCACCCTGCCAAGTTAAAACTGTCTCGTCATAGGTGGCATTCATCAAACTAGAAGCAATACATGCTAGAAATCATATTCAAGACGCAAACCAATATCACACTGCCAACTTAAAGGTGTCCCATCATAAGTGACTGATGCAGGATACACAAGAAGAGTAGTTTCATGTAAGAACATGGTGTGATAGACAGATATAGTATGTACCAAAAACATGAAAGCGTGTCATATTCACATGTATCATGTGTAAGCTAAGTAGATGCAGTTTACACTAATTAGGAGCAATACAAGCTAGACACCATATGCAACATGCAACCAGATATCACACTACCAAGTTAGAGCAAGCACCTTGGATGGTGGAGTAGGGGAGCGGAGACTTGGACCTTGTAATGCACTATCAGTACAAGGAGAATCGGTACAGATGCTCCATTTACGTTGCTGTAGAGGACCACCATCATCGCATTCCTTACTCTTTTCCTTCCTCTTTCTTGATTTTGCCTTGTCAAGTCAAACCCACAAGAAAAAGGAATAAAATTTGCTCTTCAGAACTCATTGATGCATGATACTGATGAACACTACTTTCATGTAAGGCAGTCGCATGATAGGAGGATGGAATATGTATGAAAAACAGGACGGCGTGACATATTGACATGTATGATGTATAAAGTGTAAACTAATCAGAAGGTGCTTGAACTTGTTAGAATCAATGCAAGCTAGAAACCATATGAAAGATGAAACCAATATCACTCTGCCAAATTAAAAGGGTGTCCTAACAAATGTATTTGACCAAATTAGAAGCAATACATGGCAACAGGCTAGAAATAATATGCAATATGCAATGAATAAAGGTGACTCATCATAAGTGATTGATGCAAGATACAGAAGAGAGGTAGTTTCACGTAAGAACAAGGTTAACACATAGATTTAGTGTGTACCAAAAATAGGAAGGCATGTCATATTCACAGGTATAGTGTGTAAACTAAGTAGATGCAATTTACCCTAATTAGAAGCATTACAAGCTAGACACCGTATGCAACATGCAACCACATATCACACTGCGAAGTTAGAGCAAGCACCTGTGGTGGTGGTGTAGGGGAAGTGCGATCTTCAAGTACAAAGCTATGTTCAATATCTTCATTTAGGCTTGCTGTTTCTTGAGAATCATGTGGGGAGGATGAAATTGCATTCTTTATAAGAGTAGTGCGTCTCATATTAACCCACGCGCGTGACTGTCTCATCATAAGCGATAGATGCAGGATACACAAGAACAGTAGTTTGATGTAAGAACATGGTGTGATAGGCAGATGTAGTATGTACCAAAAACAGGAAGGCATGTCACATTCACATGTATAATGTGTAAGCTAAGGAGATGCAATTTAGCAAATTAGGAGCAATACAAGCTAGGCACCATATGCAACATGCAACCAGATATCACACTGCCATGTTGGAGCAAGCACCTTGGGTTGTGGAGTAGGGGAGATGAGATTTGGAACTAGCACTGCAGTACGAGTAGCAGGAGAATCTGCAGAGATCATCTATTTCAGTTGCTCCAGAGGACCACCATCATTCCGTGCCTTCGTCCTTTCAGATTTTGCCTTGTCAAGTAAACACACAAGAAAAAGGAATGAAATTCGCACTTCCAAATTCGTTGATGCATGATACTGACGAACACAACTTTTATGTATGGCAACCACATTGTAGGAGAATGGAATATGTATGAAAAACACTAAGCAGAAGTCATTTCAACAAATTGGAAGCAATGCAATCTAGACACCATATGAAAGATCCAACCAAAATCACTCTACCAAGTTAGATGTGTCTCATTATAAGTGGCACTTCAACAAATTAGAGGCAATACATGTTTGAAATGATATGCAAGATGCAACCAACATTACACTGTCAACTTGAAGGTGTATCGTCAGAAGTGATTGATGAGGGATACACAAGAAGAGTAGTTTGATGTAAGAACATGGTTAATAGAAAGACATAGTATGTACAAAAAACAGGAAGGCATGTCATATTCACATGTATAATGTGTTAACTAAGCAGATGTAATTTACCCTAATTAGAAGCATTACAAGGTAGACACCATATGCAACATGCAACCACATATCACACTGCCAAGTAAGAGCAAGCACCTGCGATGGTCGTGTGGGGGAATTGCGGTGATCAACTAGAGAGCTACGTTGACTATCTTCATTTAGCCTTGTTGTTTCTTGAGAATCATGTGGGGAGGATGACACCGCACTCTTTAAACGAGTAGGGCGTCTCACAGTAACCCACCCGGGTGACTGTCTCATCATAAGTGATTGATGAGGGATACAAAAGAGCATTAGTTTGATGTACGAACATGGTTAATAGACATATGTAGTATGTATCAAAAACAGGAAGGCATGTCATTATCAAAGGTATAATGTGTAAAGTAAGCAGATGCAATTTAACCAAATTGGAAGCAATACAAGCTAGACACCATATGCAACATGCAACCACATTTGACAGCGCGAAGTTAAAGCAAGCACCTGGGATGGTTGTGTGTGGCAATTGAGATCATCAACTGCAGAGCTAAATTTACTGTCTCCAACTACTGACACTGCACCCATTAGAGCGCTGAAACGCTTAGTGCTTATCTTCTTATTACACTGGAGCGACTTCTGTCTTTTCTTTTCTGCATTCATCAACACTGCGTCAGAGTCTAAAATATCCATGCATAAAAAAATAGTGTGAGTATGGGTGAAGTGTGTGCACAATTAGTATAGTGTAAAGGTAGCAGATAGCAGGTTGGTGAGAAATAAATGACGGGAGACATATGATTTGCGCCTCCAAATCGGGCGCAAGCAGCTCCTGCACCCCACACTCCTATGATAGACACCGACGCACCGCTTCCCTGGGGAACAGGCGGACTAGGTGCTCTGCGCGCCTAAGCGGGTACTGCTTCTTTTAATTACGGTTCGACTGACCCTGAATTGAAATCCAGGCGGGCTACAGACCTCTAACAAAGGTGAAATAGTAAAGGAAGGAAACCTTGTGCATTTAATATCACGAAGAATATGCAGCAAGAAGCTCTCAACTAGTTTCTTTTGTGGGATGAATACGGTGTGAGCAGAGATGTAAGATTTGCACGAATAAGGGAACATGAGTACCTCTTTCTGCTGGCAGTGCTGTGTCCTCCTTCTGTTTTTCCAACGATCTTCTTGTGGTTCGCTGGAAACGAGAAGTTGTGGAGGACGGTGGAGCCTTGGACGAACCCATGGCCAAGTTGTTGAGTGTGGTGCGGTGGCCGTCTGTCGGCGGCGGGGAACCAGATCCGAGGCGGCGAACGACGGCGTAGCGGGAACAGCTCCGGTGCGGTGGACGGTTGCGATAGTGGAGCGGCAGCAGTGAGGCGCATGCCGGCGTGGTCGGAGTGGTTCTGGTACGGCGCACGTCGGCGTCGGTGTCGTGGAGGCAGCTCTGCCTCAGCTTCAGCTGCTAAGTCCTTGAGGGCATTGCAGTTGCGGTTGCATTGGACGACGACGTCGGGGTACCGGCTCCGGCGTGATGGAGGAGGGCGACGGTGGATTGGACGCTATGGGGTGGAGGACGGAGGAGGCTGGGGTTTCGCGGCTGGTGGAGAGGGTGTTTTGGCGCCCACGGAGTATGAATGGGGAAACGGAGGGAGGCGGGGAACTAAGGGGGAACAATGTTTCGGTTTGAGACGCGCTTGTTTGAAATTTTGGGAAAGTTACAAACTTTGCCCCCATCTAAAATTTCGGACATATTGCGGGTTGGGGGTAGGACAGTAATCTCAGGTGTCCCAAATGTGGGCGGGATATATTTCAGCCGAGCGCATGGGTGTTTAGGCGCCCACAGCATATGAATGCTTCTCGGAGGCGGTTGAGACTGGCGTCTTGGTGAAGTTACAAACCTACCCCGGTTTAGACCTTTGGACATCGGGCCGATAGGCTACACGGGCCAGAGTCAGGACAATAATTTCCTACCACCAAACATTAGTCTCGCGCGGTTTCGGGTGACCACAGGCCTATTTGGCGCTTCGTTCAATATTTGGGAGCAGAAGCATTAACGTTTTCGATTCTCTTGAATTGAACTTTCAGGATTTGTCAAACTTCACAAATCTTTACTCTTGAAAATCCTAAAGCTATGATTATTTTGGAATGGAGGGGGTGCATTTGAATATACATTGTACACGAGTATATATTAAAAAATATGCAACTTACCTTAGTTCATGCATGGTTCCAGATATAATGTCCTTGGTTGCAAAAAAAAGTTAGATATGTGTATGAATATATATATAGCATGTTCAAACTCACAACAAAGATTGATGCCCCCTTTTACATCTGATTTACAAATACCATTATCTCGGGTTCAAGTATATGAATGCACTTCCTATGAATTCGAATCTTCAAAACCCCCTTTATGTTGAATTCGACATGTATTCTATTTCGTAGCTAGCAATTTGGAATGTATCCATGCAAGTGACAAATGTATAAAGTGCTTCACACTAACAACATGGAGTGCACTAATTAATGTTTATATATGAATTGCAAAAGCATCCATTGCCTGTATTTCAAACCGCTCTCACTCTATGGATCGATAATATGAAATAAACACATGCACATGCTAGAATTCAATAGAGTATGGGTGTCTGATAGACCGATTTTCGTCCATACGCAATTTGCAAAATTCATGATCTCATCCAAAAATAATAATGCCATTTATATTTTAATTTAATGCGTAGAACTGCCTTTTACACGTAGATGCACTATGCCTCGGCCCGTTCTCACCAACGTGATATATCTCTCTCTAACACATAAGTGCACACACTTTATATGCATCGACATTTCTCTTTCACACATGCTCACAATCTCTCTCTGGGTGTCGGGGTGTCTCACGCACATGCTCTCTCTGTTTCTCTCTCTCTCTCTCTCTCTCTCTCTCTCTCTCTCTCTCTCTCTCTCTCTCTTTCTGACTACTATGTACCACTCTTTTCACTAATCTCAGTTGGAAAACACTATTTCTCTCACATGCATATATACACACGCACAGTCTCTACTAGCCCTCTATACGCACATATATGTGCCTACGTGTCTCCTGCATGCACATTATCTTTAGGCCTCTCCCGCACACATTGCCCCCCATACACACCTCTCTCTTAGTAGTTGGCAGATATGATTTCATCATATCATTCGATAGGATATCCCTGATTGTTAGGCTGGATGGTAATATGAGGCAAAGTTTTACCCTAGTTCGGACCCTTGCAGTTGAAGAAAGAGCCTACTCCTGGTACTGTATATTAGTGATAGGGGTGTGTACAAAGTACACGTGAATACCATGCATTGTGCGTGTGTGCATACTATCGACGAACTAGCCCCCAAGCTTCTATAACATACTGGGGCCTAGGGTTACAAATCATATATAATAGGCTTATCACCAGTGGGGATAGAGTCCTCCGCAACTCTGGTAGCTTCGTGTTGTACGCCGAGTCCTCCACATGGGTCTTCATATAACACGTCTCGGTCCAACCTATATGTGGCGCAGGATGGAACCGACCCATGAGTCTTCATGTTGTCCGACCACAACTAGAAATGATGTGCCCACCACACCACACACGCAATCGGCCACTAAGAAAATAAGCATATACATTAGTACATCGGTATCTAGCTCACGATACATCTCCATATTTTGTTGATGACACTGACGAACTTTGCATTTGATGCGTGCTCCGTATTTTGTTGACGACACTTACGGTCATTGTATTTGAAGTGAAAGCACGATATGGTCACTGGACTTCAGAATAAGATAATCACGGTCACCACATACATTTTGTCGTGCTAACCAACATGTGGTTGGATGGTTAGGAGGACAGTGGTTTCTTGAGTCCACCAAGGTTAAAGTCCCGGTGCTCGCATTTATCTTGTGTTAATTTCAGTATTTTCCGGCGATGTGCGTTCAGTGGGAGGATACGTTCCACTCGACTACGAGGCACCTATGGTGACTTCGTAAAATCTTAAGATCATATATGCTAGCCCACTCTCTCGAAGGTGCTCATAGGGGTAGGGTCCGCATGTGTGTGCTTATAGCGGTGAGTGCTTGCGCGTATGTATGAGCCCTTGCGTCTGTACCGTGTTAAACAAATACATGTCATGATTATACGGTCACTGGCTCACCCGTACAACTCCATATTTTGTTGATAACACAATCAATTGACCAGTCAAACGTTCCGCGTGGCGCAACTAGTGTTGCACCATTGGGGAGTGTAACCGTGGGGCCCAGTTGTCAGCCCGTATATGAAAGAAAGAAATGGTAGTTTGAGTCTGTACTGTGTTAATAAAATAGGAGTAAACCACTGGCTCACCATACAGCTCCGTAATTTGTTGATAACACGATCAATTGACCAGTCAAACGGTCCACATTCAACAGCGCACATTACCATAGGGCCCACCTGTCACCGCGTATATGAAGGGCAGAAATGGTAATGAATTACACTACAAAAAAAATACACTTCCGTGATGATACGTGTTTGTCACAGTAGGTCGCGTTTTTTTCATGCATGTACATCCATGACAAATTTATGACAAAATCAAGATAGTCATACCTGTGCTGTCGTAGAAGTGTTCCATGACATTACCAAAATTATCATCACGGAAGTGTCCACTTCCATGACGATAAATCGCGCGTCACAGAAGTGCTTTCGTCAAGGGTGACCGACACGTGGCATCCAATGTAACGGAACGCCGTTAAGCTATCGGGTTGGGTTTCGGATCCGATAACCCGTTAACAGCCCCGACCAATGGGGATTTTCCACATGTAAAATCATCATTGGCTGGAGGAAACACGTGTCGGCTCACCGTTGGGACAGATGTCATTGGACCGAAAGCGCCTATGATACGGCGACACGTGGCATGGCCCAACAGAGGCCAATTCCTATGAAAAGGCCAGCCCATTTGACTTTGTTAAAAGGTGGCGGGTCGGCCCACGGAAAGCCTGTTAACGGCATGTTCGCATATAGCCCATTTACAGCCCGCTAACCCAGGGCCCATTACGCCCTATCCGAATTAGGCCCAGTAGCGTCATCTGGGCCGTCCAATATGATTCAGCCCGTTTTAACTTCCGGCCCATGTGTGGCCCATGACTTCTTTCGGCCCATATGAGGACCTTTGTAACTCTTGGCCCATTAACGGCCCGTGGTGAAACTGGCCCGTAATGAACAGTGTATCACTTTATACCCATTAACGGCCCGTTATTCCATTGGGCCGTTTCCAGCCCAAGTTATCTTTCGGCCTTCTCAGGGCCCATTGATTCTTGGGCTCATTTGCAGCATTCGGTTACATACGGCCCGTTACTGTCATTTTCTGCTTGTGGGCCAAATTCAGCCCGTCGTTACAGTCGGCCCATTTGCGGACCGTTAATACGTTGGGCCGTTTTCATGTCAAAAAAACCCGTTGGGCTGTTTTCATAGAGTTATCAAATACGGCCTATTAACGGCCCGTTATGGTCCATGAATAGTACGGCCCATGATTGGCGAAATGATGATACGCCCCGTAGAAGGCCCATGGATCCTACGGCCCGTATGAGGCCCATGGATAGTACGACCCGTAGAAGGCCCATGGATCGTACGGCCCGTAGAAGGCCCATGGACCCTACGGCCCGTAGAAGGCCCATGGACCCTAAGGCCCGTATAGAAGGCCGATGGATCCCTATAGGCCATGGACTACGGACGAAGGCCCATGGATCATACGGCCTGCAGGAGGCCCATGGTTACAACAGTCCGTGTGTTGCCATGATTATTTTGGCCTAGTTACCAAAAATAGGCTATTGTGGCCACTAGAAAAAACAGAAAAAGAACTGCAGTGACTACAAGCAAACAACTAAACAAGACAATAAGGAAATAAATAAGCAAGCAATTAACGCTAGCCTATTACCCCTATTACACATATTACATCCACTGGGCATCAAAGTTCGCCACCAGTGCAAATATAGGGAACAAAGCAGCACATTACATACACTGGCCGTCAAAATTGGCCACCAGTGCAAATAAACGCGGCAGCAAAACAAGAGCATAACTGAAACAACTTCAGAAGAGCTCAAGAAACGTTATCCTGGGTATCCACCATGCTGGCAATAAGCTTAGCAAGCTGATTAGCTTTGTCCTGTTTGGCGCTAAAATCCTCCAACGCTTTCTGTTGCACCAGAAAGTATGCATCTGAATGCTCCAGGGACTTCCGCAGTCCTTCCGCTTCTTGTCGCAGCACAGCTGATCGATGTCTTTCAGCTTGTAGTTGAGACTCAAGAAACCGAACTGATTCAGACAGTGAGTTTGAATAGCTTGTGCAAGCGGTAGTGGCCAGTAACTCGAACACTAAACCAAGACAGGACTTTGGGGTTGTCTCGCTGTCTTCAAGATAGTCTTCCTTAGCTGTTTTATCAGCTTTGTTGGAGACCAACAAGGATGTGTCACTATCCTGAACCTTATCTGCATTACTTCCTTTACCATTGCTTAATAAGGCACTCTTCCCCAATATTCTTCAGCATTCTAAAAGAAGAAACAAGCAGACACATAACAAGTTTAGCATGTACTAGTATATGAAACTCATTTCGGTGAACCAGTTCAGTAGTAAGGTGGACAGGATTAAACTACCAAGTCTTCTATTGCCAAGTACTAGTACATAATAAAAGCATCAAACAAACATATATCTATGTCCTATGGTCACTGCATTGTCTTGCCAAATCAAAATAGAGACACGGTTCAAATCATATCAGTTCAAGACAAAGCAGCAGTGAAAGAATACAAAGCGTGGGAAACTACACGGCACAACAAGATTTCAGATGGGTACCACGGGTCTACATGTACAACAACACTATTGGCTCTGTTGTGATGCTAGTAATGTGCATGATATGAAAGTCAACTGTATACACAATTGAAATTGAAATCAACAGAGCTATTGATAAGAGCAAACCTGTTAAAGAAACATGCGTGAACATACCTGCTGTGCCATTGGAGTTTCGATTGGATCCTTCAATTTAAAAATAAGTTTGTATGAGTAAATACAGTGATACAAGAGCAAAGCAATCATAGTTAAAAAAGGCGCGCCTAAGCGAGCGCTTAAGCGCGCCTAGGCTCTAGGCGTTGGCAAAACGCATTGCGCATAACTACGCATAATCTGTGCATAACTGCGCATAAGCATGCGCTTTGGTCAGTAAAGCGCAAGGCGGTGGCAAAACGCACAATTAACGCCTAGCGCTTTTTTGAACTATGATAGCAATGGAATCTTAAATTAGAACAGTTGTTCTTCAGGTTTAGGCACTTGTTCTACATGAACAGAGTACAGTAAGACGCAAGAATATAATACTTAAAAATAGAAAATGAGCTCATAGACCTTACCACATTCTTGGTTCGGGACCAGTACAGAACAAGGCGTTCCCAGTCATCGTCCAGTAAATGTGTCTCAGGAGAACGTAAGGGAATTTGATGAGTTTCTTTGCCGGTGAAGTACGTTTTCTTCAGGTAATTCCGATACTGCCACCAAGCATTCTTGAAGATAGCAGAGGTATTAGCACAGGTTACCTCATCCTGAGTTTCCAAATCGGTCCTTCTCTATAGAGAAAAATGGGAAAATTTCCTGTATTATAACCATCATGGAGGTAGGATGTATGGGACGAAGCAAAGTAATTGCCATGAATAACATTACTTACACATAACTCCTGGACAAACACCTGCAACTGGCATTTTCCTTCATCTTCAGTATAATATTTCCAAGATGGGAAGATATGCACATACGATTTAACAACATCAAATGCGATAGATGCTAAACTACGACTAGCTGGTTGTGCTTCCTCCACAGGAATAGGCGTACTAACTGGTGGAGTTGGGGTTCGCCGTGATAGTACTGGCCCTTTGGGCACTGGAGCTGCCTTACTAACTGCTCTTGTTTGGGAGCTCTGTGGTGGAGATGGTGCTGTGTCAACAGGAACTGGGTTACTATCGGCTGGGGTTGGGGTTAGATTGGGTGAAGCTGGTTCTCTGTCCATCGCAGTAGGGGTACAATCTGCGAGAGTTTGGGTTATGTGTGGTAGGGCTGGTTCTTGTGCATGTACAACCGGGGTGCTATCTCCACCAAGAGGTAGCACTGTTTTATTTGAAGACCGTGTTTTTAGTCCGCTAGATACTGGCATCACCCGCTCCAATTCAAATGGCTGATAAACAGGAAACATAGTTGAATGTACAGACATTGTATGAGAGACAGATGCAATAGATAGTGTGGAAAAAAGAGGGCATGAAATAATTGACATGTATATTGTTTAACTAAAACGGATAGCATGACATAATTTCACATATATGATGTCTATCTAAACTGGATAGCATAGCATAACATAATTCAAAGATATGATGAATAACTAAACAGGATCGCATGACATAATTCACCTACATGTTATCTAAGTAATCAGGATCGCATCATTTAATTCACATATGTGATTTATATGCTAAACAGAGGGCATTCGATATGATGTCTGAACTAAGAACATGGTGTTGAATATTGTGTATATGATGTCTAAACTATGCAATGCAAGACACCGTATGCATGATATGAGCAGTATAACCGTGCCAAGTTAGAGCATACACCTCAGTGGGGGAATAGGACTGGTCATCTGTCTCTGAATCCATCTCTGAGGAGCTATCGGGACCCAACAAGAGATCTGCTTCGACAGGTAGCACTGTCTGCTCTGAAGGCCTTGTTTTCACTCCAGATTTTTCCATCTCCCACCCAAATGGCTGATTCACAGGAAGAGTAGTTTAATGTACAAACATTGTCGACAAATGGAAATGTAATGAAGAAAAGGATGGGCAAGATATCATTCAAATATATGATGCCTGGTTAAACGGGATGGCATTGCACATTTCACATATATTATGGCTGGCTAAAAGACATGAGACTGCATAATTCCCATATATGATATAGAAACTAAACAGGTGGCATTACAGAACATGTCTAAACTAAGCAGATGACATATATGATGTCAAAAGTAGGCACTGCAAGGCAACATATGCATGATATGACTAACATCATCATGCCAAGGTAGAGCAAACACCTTGGGGGGTAAATAGGAGTGGTCAGCGGCGTCTGAAACCGCCTCAGAACAGATATCTTCCTCTGGATTACAATCTGGAGAGGGGTGGGGAGGGTTTGCCATTGAACCCACCATGGAGCGATGTCTGCATGACATTGTATTGCCGCGCAAAACTCTTCTCTTTTTCTCTACATGTTCAGCATGACTGTGTACAATATCTGACATGCATACGAAAAAATATGGTGAGATTATGTAAGGAGAGCATGCAGAAATTTAGAGTGATGGTAACAACCAGTGGATCGACGTTTTTCCGTTGAACCAAAATAGCCCTAATGGATCGACGTGAATGTATAGTAATAAGTGATGCAACAAGTGTACAACCTCTTTGCCGTAGCCGTGTCGACCTCAGCATCATTGGGTTGGTCGCTGAAGCAGTTGAGGCAGAGGTGGCTGTCGGAGGTGTGGAGGAAGATCTGAGGAATCTGTAGACGGCGTCCAGGGCACTGCTCTGTTGTGATGGATCGTTCTGTCGTTGGAGCAGCTCCGGTGAGCCGTAAGACGTCAAGGCTGAAGCAGCACAAGACAGACATCGTCAATCTCAAGTGGGATTCTAATAGCATCTCCAGTAGATGATGTAAAATGGATGTAAAATTAACATCACCAAAAACCACCTGACTACAACAGATGAGGTAAAAACTGTTGACTCTGAACTTAACTGTCGAAACTGAAATTTACTGTGGAATCTGAATGCTACTGTCGAAACTGAACGCAATGGTAGCAGAGAGGCACTTGACATGTAGTTTAGGGAGGGCCTGCAGTTCATCTTCAACCTGCACCCCCCTGAGCCGCCAGCCACCACCGGCCAACCGCCGGCCCCAGCGCCGCCTCGCGCCCCGAAACAACTCGCCACCGCCGCCCCGGCCAGCCCTCTAGCCCCCCGCCCCCTGCCCTGAACCCTAAGATAGATAGTGGGGTACCTCTCCGGCGAGCCCCCGTCCCCGCTGCGGGTGGTTCTTCCTTAACTCCGGCGAGCCCCCCCAACCCCTGAAAATTGACTGACCCAAAAGTCGATTCAGTCGACTGAAGTGTGGCTTAATCGGAGCAGAGCAGCAGCACGAGCGAGGGGGAGAGCAGCAGCAGCAGCTGGGCGAGCGAGCGATGGAGCGAGAGCCGGAGCAGCAGCAGCAGCGCAAGCGAGAGCCGGAGCAGCAGCAACAGATCCGGCTGGTATGGCCGCCGCCGCCGAAGGGGCCTCGCACTGGGGGAGAGCCGCCATGGAGATGTCGCCCGCGGCGCCGGCTTCAAGGTAGCCGCTCCATGGGGGTGCGGGATGGAGCACCGTCGGCGCCGGGAGGTCGAGTTAAGGAGAAGGTGCGATGCGATGAGTGTACAACCTCTTTGGTGGCGCCGAGTAGGCCTCGGCTTCGTCCGAGGAGTCGGTGAGGATGCTGCAGTTCCGGTGGAGCAGGTTAACGCGGCGCTGTGGGGATGGAGCAGCCGCGATAGACGAGGCGATCGTCGGAGCAGCTCCTTGGAGGTGGAGGACGGGGCGGCTGAACCGGCGGGACGGTGAGATGGACGAGGATCCTTATCCGAGGAGGTGGACGAGGCACGTCGAGCTGTTGCGGTGGACGACGTCGTCGGGGAAGAGGCTCCGGCTGGGCAGCGGTGACGTGGCGGACGGAGGAGGGTGGGGTTTCGCGGCTGGAGCGGAGAGGTTATGGCGGCCTGGGATTTCGAATGGCGAAAAGGGGGCGATGGGAGGGGGTGAAGCATGACTTAGGGACGCGCTTGTCCAAAATGTAGGGTGTGTTACAAAAGTACCCCCCACCGATTTGAACTAGCGGCCCTTTCGGCTCAGGGTTAGAAGGGGGATTTCGCGTGTCGGGATTTGGCAGCTGGAGGGAGTTTTCGCGCGCGTTGTAATTTCGGGATAGCAAGGCGCGGGTTGTGAAGGCGCCAGTTTTGAGAGCACGATATCTGAATTTTCGGGATATAACAAGACGCGGGTTGAATTTTAGGGACAAGCCTAACGTGTAGTAATATTGTACTTGTACGTACCAAATCAATTCGCACTTCCCTCAACCAAAAAGAAAACGAAAAAAATAAAACTATTCACACCACACAAAGAGAGAGTCTTGCCCCGTTTTACTATACAAATGCTATTCAAAGCTACTCCCTCCTTCCATCTATATAGGGCCTAATGCGTTTTTCGATGCTAACTTTGACCAAATATTAGAGCAATGATATATGACATGCAACCTACACAAAGCACACCGTTAAATTCGTCTGTGAAAGGTTCTTTCAATGATATAATTTTCACATTGTGCATGTCATGTACTATTAATCTTGTCAATAGTCAAAGGCGGTCTTAAAAATCTCATTACGCCCTATATAGATGGAAGGAGGGAGTATGAATCCATGTTATGTCCGATTAAATTTTTTCGCTTGCTGTATAATGCATGTAACCTACTCATACCAACATTTTAGTGCATTCCAAATGTCTATACTACCGCTGCAATTCGAACTAAATTTGAATTCGTTTCTCTATTTCAATAAGAATCTACAATCATGATTGTTGCCAACTTCAACCATCATAGTTTCCTTGCTATCCGCCAGATATAAATCGGACGGCCTATAATGCAGGATGGCAGGCACACCATCATCAACAACTCCGTTTTTTATAAGAGTAGAGATAAAATATATTAAATGTAGTATAACATGTTCATAACCACACCATGTGTATCACCGTTATATATATTCACACATGCGTCGGTTTAAAACACTATGATAAATTCTTCAAATATCCGAATTCGCTTTTTATAATGAAGTATATATGATCTCTATTCGTCTTTTACACCCACACAACCCTCTTATCTTTGTAGCTAGCGCTAACTTTCTCTTGTGCATGCACACGCCCGCATCCCTCTCACCCTCCCTCAGCATTCTCTAGCTCCATCGCGCAAATTCGTCTTTTCACTTTAGGTCGTTCACCCACGGTGTGTGTAGGCCCCCCAGCTCCTTCTTTACGGCACACATCGATCGATATGCCTCTCTAGCCAGGTGTGCCTAGCACAAACACAAGCTTCCCCTCTTCTCTTGTCACCGTCCATGCCTCACTCCCACCACTCTTTTCATCGTTCTCGTACTCGCACACTCCTCCCCCTCGATATAGTATGCCTCTCGTACCACCTCCTACATGCATCCCTCTCTCTCTATCCTTCTCCTCGTGCCTCATTTGCTTCTAACACACACATGCATGTATACCGATCGATCTCCCAACATATACCTAGATCGACTTTAACTACCCCCCCATCGATCGACGTACCTCACAAGTTATGTCTCTCCTTTCTCTAACAAAGGGCGATTGATCTTCCTATGTAGTTACGTCTGCTTACCACAGCCACATCGTCCCCCCTCATCATTCGTGCATGCCTCCTGACCCGTCTCTCACACGCACGTGCACAGACAACAAGCAGCCATCTCCTCTCTTATTGATATTGCGGGCGTGCCCCCCGTCTGTCTAGCAAGCCTATCCCACCATTTGTTAGAAGCAACTCCACTACCACCCCCTCCAACACTCTAGCTCTGTCTCTCTCCCAACCTTATTCCTCTCCTGCACATATGCATGGATGCCGATCGATCTCCCTTAATACATGAGGCAGATCGATCTCCTTAATACATGAGGTAGGCCTCTCTCCTCCTCCACACATATACCAGCCATTGTACCTCTATAGTTAATTGGGCCTCCCTCTTCCCCCACCACACACCGATAGTCGAGCGCTGCAGGTAAGTATCCATGCCATAGAGACAAACTGCACATGTCCCCTCTCACGTTCCAGTAGGCCAGCCACTCTATATCTTTGACGTGGGCACACACAAATTCGATGGCACTCTTTATCGATCGCGCGCGCACACACACACACATCATCCCTCTCTTCGATTCTATGGAC
The DNA here is from genome assembly GCF_018294505.1 of Triticum aestivum. NCBI lineage: Eukaryota > Viridiplantae > Streptophyta > Magnoliopsida > Poales > Poaceae > Triticum > Triticum aestivum. Next base: position 444,049,953 of record NC_057795.1, read on the forward strand.
ACCTCAAGCCGATGATACCTCCACTCTCTTCTCGTGGATCGCCCCCTCTATATATATGTTATATCCAGGACTCTATTTCACACACATTGCATATGTTACATTTTTTGATTGACCCCCCCCCCCAAAAAAACTCTCAAGAACCCACACACTATATCTCTCTAGGTTTGTATCTCTCTCACACAACCCCACGTAGGTGGTGTACGTATACAAGAAGAGAATAGGTGCACCGTGCACGTACTCACGCTTCGTGCCCAGCCACACCCGCGCGGGTACACGGTGGAGCTCATTTCTTTACGAAATGGCAGCCCACGTGCTAATTTAAATGCCTGTAGCGGTTGTTTACCTAGGGAGGTCGTGTACCACGCGTGCAAAAAACAAAGTTCGACTTGACGCATTGTCGCGTTATTTTTAAACAAAGTTATAGCGCTCAATGGCACGTACACAGAATATAAAACGATTTTTATGGAGAAAAAGGTAGTCCGCTCACTATATACAATGGAGCCTGCCTGCCTGGTTTGTCGCTCTTCAGAGTATCTCACACAAGGCTGCGGTGGCCTCTCTTTCTCTCACCGTTGGTCACTGATCCGGCCGCATCCCGTCCGCCGGGGGAAAGGGAGTGCGGTGGCCTCTCTCTCTCTCTCACCGTTGGTCACTGATCCGGCCGCATCCCGTCCGCCGGGGGAAAGGGAGGAAGTGTATCGTTTCTCCGTTCGACGGCGCCGAGGCAGCACGTCCCGATCTGCGGTACACGCCGTTCTCTCTGACCAAGCTCCGGCGCGGCAGGGCCTACGCCACCTGCTCGCAGATTCCGCCCGCCGCCGCTCACCTAGTTACATCCCGACGACCTCCAGGTATCCCCTCCGGCCTTGCTCCACTGCCCGTCTTCCCACGTCGCTGCATGTGGATCTTCCATAGTTCTTTGCCCAAAACGTAGCTCGTCCGGCGTACTTTCCATATTGCATTCTCGTCCTCACACCGTTTTAGACAAACACAACCGTGTTGTTATCTTCCCTTAGGACAAGGAATATGCTTCTTTTTTGTCGTCGCATGTGTCATCAACTGTTATTGGCCAGTAATTGTTTCCTTTCTACCTCTTTTTTGCAAACAGGGCTATCCATTTCACCTCGTTGCTATTGCGACCTTTTGGTGAACTGCACAAATCACTTTTTTCTTAAGAGTGTTTTGTGCAGTTGTACTAAAATGTCACACGGGCAACGTCTCTACATTTCAGTGCGACTGCACAAAGGGAGATTGGTTTTGCTCTATCCTCCTCATCCAACTCCGAGCCTAATCTTCTCCAACTAGTTAGTCTTAAGAGAGACTGCAAAGGTGACCGGCTTCTATTTGTGTGTTTATTGTTTCATCAGCAGTCCTCTATTATCGTAATCACACTTAATATCTTTGGAACAGGGACGCTCAGCTCTATTTTAGTGGAACTGCACAAAATGATCGGAATGTTGCATGCTCCAGACAGCTACTTTTTTCCCAACATGCCTTGTTGATTTAGACAGAGCTGGGGGGACGTTGCTGCCAATGAAAGCATGGATCAATTTTAATTTAACACCTTCTCACAACTCTGTTTTCAGTTGTGATGTAATTATTAGCTCTGATCTGCTAATAATTGACATGCATTAGCAAGGGAGTTAGTTTTTTATTGTTTCCGAAAGAGCATCGATGGCAAGACACGCGAAACAAAAGCTGAAAGCTCACACCATTGTACAATTTCATGTCGCTGGAAAATTATTTGTATAGTACGTCAATTATGTAAACAAATGATGGAAGCTTGATAGCATTGCCAGAAGCCTCTTCATCATCCGGGTCCATGTGCCATGCACAAAATTATACTCCTTCGTTCCTAAATATTTGTCTTTTTACAAATTTCAAACGGGCATATTTTAGAGTGTAGATTCACTCATTTTGCTTCGTATGTGTACTCCCTCCGTTCCTAAATATTCTATTCGTCTTTCTAGAGATTTCAACAAGTGACTACATACGGAGCAAAATGAGTGAATCTACACTCTAAAATATGTCTATATACATCCGTATGTGCCAGTCCATTTGAAATCTCTAAAAAGACAAATATTTGAGTAGTCACTCGTTGAAATCTCTAGAAAGACAAATACTCCGGAGTATATTTAAGAACCGAGGGGGTAGTGCACAACCGCATGGGAGACTCAGCCCGGTCGTTGCGCCGCATTAATAGTGAGTAATGAGCAGTCAAATCATAAGCCCCACCTTTCCCACTGTAAGTTGCTCTGAAGAAGCAACCATCAATACGCTCTTCTTTGAATCCGCTCATACTACTCCATCCGTCACTGTTTATACAGCGCGCTTCAGAAAAAAGAAAACAAATCTGTGGGACCAAGGCGACTAGCGATCGGCCTGAAAAATAGCATTGGTAGTTATAGCACGGCGTCTATTACTAGAGGAATAATGCGTACACACATGCATGCAGTGCTTCCACCCCGGGTACAAACATGCATGCATGTACTCCACTCCGTAGTAGTACAGAGTACATGGAGAGAAAATTGTGGACTTGATTGCGGTTACGACGCCCTAATTAATTGAGCATTAAACCAAACGCATCTAAAGTCTCTCTGGTGCTGGAAATGCATTGAGAGAAATGCATCATAATGAAGCGCGCCCGGTAAACTGTGACGGAGGGAGGAGTAGTATGAAGGTGCAAAACCAAGTACGCGTATGGCCAGTCGGTCAACGCACCTCCTCTTGGCATATCACTGACATGTGGGACAGGAGTGTGAGCAAACTGATCTCAATTGACGGCAAAGAGCCAACCCGCCATTCCTTGAGAGAGAAGAGGAGCTAGAACACACAGACGGGCTCGCACGGAGGCCAAGATATATTCGAGCATGGTTGGTTGATCGATATCATTCATTACATGTTGGGCTGCCGTTTTCCGCCCTTCTCCGGAATAAACGTGTACTTTATCAGAGATAAAAAAATAAGAGTACAGACGCTCCACCATGCGGTTCTAGTAGTAGTACTACTCGTACTACTGCGCTTGGCTCTTCGCCTCTTCGTGAAGTCGAACAATGATGGTACTCCGCATGTTGGGTACTACAGTGTATGCCTCTGACAATCTGACACCGAATGGACTGATGCATGTCCACCGAGGGTAGGTTGCATTAGTCAAAAGGCGTAAGCGAGCTTCACCTTGTCCTGCAAGCTTCTCCTCGTTCTGCGAGTTGACGGGACACACCAAAAGTAGTGCTAGTCCATACTCCCTCCTTTCCGGTTAATATGGCTTAATCTTTTTTGCGGGTAAATGAGAGAGCTTTATTCATATATAAGCATTCTTAGGACGATCAGCCAAGACACTGGTCGTTGGACTTCATAATACGCTCATTGCGCTCAATATATATATTTTCCGGTGTTTATACGGTCACTAGCTCACCCTGACTGAGTATGTGTGTGCATGCACGTGTAGGTTGAGCACTTGAGCGTGACCGTGTGTGTTCCGTCGTGTGCTCGGACATGCATGCATTAGGGCGTCGCGCGCGTTTTTGCGTCCATGTGTACGTGTGACTGTTGCATACACGTAGGGGGAGTACGTGTAGGGGCCACTAACGAGCAGTCAAATCACACAGTAAGTTAGTCGGAAGAAGCAACCATCATTTCACTCTTGAATGACACGTACGCAATATAAAATGGTTGATATGGAGAGAAAAAGAAAACCACTATATATACACTAGCAGGAGCCTAAGCTACAAGCCTGCTTGCTTAGGTTGCTCTCTTCACAAGCATAGAACGACGGGCCTGATCCCGCAGCTGGGGGAAGGGAACAATGTTCTGCGTAGACGCGGTCGACATCGGCGAGGGAGAAAACCCACAGTCGGTGCGTCCCAATCGGGGGTCACCGCGGTATGGGCCGATGCCGCGTCCCAACCGCCCTTCTAGCTACAGCCCGACGTCCCAGGTATAGTCCATCTTCCTTTTGGAGCCGGCTTGCTCCACTGCCGTAGCTCCATCTCCATGTCGATCTTTCTCTACTTCTACCGGCTTCTACTTGTGATGAGTTTATGTCTCATGAACTAGTGCCAGTACTATTATTCTAATCACACTTCTTCAACATCTTTGCCATCAGGGATGCTCAGGTCGATTTTAGTGGAACTGCACAAAAGCATCGTATAATTCGAGGGTGCCAGCCATCTTTCCTTCGACAGGTTCTACCTGGCCAGGAAATTAAATCATGTTTAGGGTTTAGGGTTTAAGTCGTAGTGACCCCATCAGTAGTTTTTCTTTCGTACACGCTCTCACAACTTTTTTCTTTAGTTGTGAAGTAAATATTGGCTATGATCTGTGAATCATTGAGATGCATCAGCATGCATGTTAGTTTTCCTTTGTATTTGATGGAATGTTGTAACGAGGCAACCTTGGAATAGGAATGAAAATGGAGTGGAAAGTTTCCGTTTTTCCGGAGAAAAAATGGAAACGGAGAGAAACCAACGTTTCGTTTCGTTGGATCGCGCCATCGAGCAAAACCAACGTTTAAATCACGTCTGTCGTGTTCGTGTCTCACCCTCCTCCACGGCTCGACCCCACACAGTCGCTCGGCATGCCACTCACCGCAAACCGAGTAGTATACGATAACTTTCCCGCCTGCTTGTCGATGGACCGCGCCATGGAGTACTAGCACTACTGGAAGAGATTGACGAGTTGGGGGAGGACAGCTAGCTGTAGCACGGACTCCCAAGAACTTTTTACATGCATGTTGTAGCCGGCTATTGCGACCTTTGAACGCGGAGCAGCCGCGTGCACCCGGAAGCGGCACCGGCGACGCACTCTCGGCCGGCGCGCCGCTTCAATGCCGGCGCCAGTGAGAGGTCGCGTCCGCTCTGGCCGGGCATGAATGCGGCACTGACCTTTTCGGGTGGGAAGCACGCACGGGTGATGAAGAGGGTTCGGGTTGGTCAGGACCGGCCGTGGCAGCGGCCCAGACGTGCGCAAAAAAGAGATGTTGTACGTTAATATTGCTGCGTATATAATTAACAACGTAAATAATGTGCCAGTTGGACAAGTATGAATGGAGATGGAGATGAAAATAGAATTTTATGTAGTAAACACGGATATGCATGTCTATGTCTATGTGTGTGTGCGTGACGACTCTCGCGACCTGGAAGCGGGGGCGTGTTTTTGATCGAGTTTTCTTTCTTGGTACATTAGAAAATCAGTTTGTCTAATTCACATCTACTGATGTTATTTAAGGATATCACATCTAAGCTCCCACAAGTATATAATGTACAGCAACAAGAAACAAAAAAAACTAGGACAAAAAAATAGACCACGAACAGAGTGGACATCAACTTAGATGTGACATAACTATGTCACATCTACATGTGTCCTAGACAAACCCTTAAAAAATTGTCCGCCAGTTTTCGTTTCTTTTTTCCGGGAACGCGCGTATTCTATTTAAAACCACTGCCGTCTAGGTGAGTAAGTCATCTTAGGTTGTGCACCGTGACCAAGGAGGAGGGGAAAACGAGAGACATTAATGTTTATTTGCTAATTAATAGCATTGCATGCAATGAACTAACCACTCCATGTCGTGTTTGTAGTCTCAACTCATTAAAAGTATGCACACCCCTCATCTTTTATTGGTTGATATGTCAAGAAACAAGAAACGAGGTAGAAGTTAATGCACCGCGCCTTAGTGTTTTGGGATTATTTGGTTTTCATAAGATGACTTACACACCTAGACGGAGGGATTCCACTAGGTAGATAAGTCTTTGTAGAGATTCCACTAGGTGAACTACATACGGAACAAAATGAATGAATCTACACTTAAAATGCATCTATATACATCCGCATGTGGTTCATGGTGAAATCTCTACAAAGACTTATATTTAGGAACGGAGGAAGTACTAGTATAGTACGTACTGTAATTTATCAGCGAGATAAATTTGTACAATGCTATGAAGCTTCCAGCTTCTGTTACATGTATCTTGCGTCCAAGGTTTCCCATTGCAACATTTCATCAAATACAAAGGAGACTAACATGCATGCTATTGCATCTCAATGATTGACAAATCATAGCCAATATGTACTCCCTCCGTTCCAAAATAAGTGTCTCAACTTTATGCAAACTTTAGTACAAAGTTGTACTACTACTAAAGTTGACACTTATTTTGGAACAGAGGCAGCTAAAGAAAAAAATGATCCATGCAGTCCCTAGCCCTTGAACCGTAAACCCTAACCAGGCTTAAATTTGTTGGCAACGTGGAGCTACCCAAGAAATGAAGTTTGCAACCTTTTGACCATCGGATCATTTTGTGCAGTTTCACCAAAATCGAGATGAGCATCCCTGTGGCAAAGGAATTGAAGAAGCATGATTAGAATAAGATTACTGGGACTAGTTGATTCACAAATACAGTACGTAGAAGCCAGTAGAGGTATGTGCGGGGCAAAGAAGTAGAGAAATATCCACAGGGAGTGATGTGGGCAGCTGGAGCAGTGGTGCAAGCCGGCTATAAAGGGAGTTGTACCTGAGGGACGTAGCTCAACCTTGAGGAGGGCGGCGGGAGGCGGCAACTGCCCACGTCACGGCAGTGAGCAAGGGACGAAGGCAACCTCACCGGCTTTGTGAGAGAGAACGGCGGGGACCCCTGATCGGGACGTGCCGACAGTGGGTTTTCACCGTCGGCAACGGCGACCGCATCTACACTAAGCATCCACCCCTTCCCCCAGCGGACGTGATCCGCCGGGATGTTAGAGATGTGGCCACAGTCGTTTTGTGCGAGAGAGTGTGAAGAGAGCAACCCCAGCAAGCAACCGTGTAGGCTGGCCCGTCCTGACTATGTATATAGTGGAGCGGTTTCCTTTTCTCTCCATATGAACCTATCATATTGCGTACGTGCCACTGAAGAAAAAAACTTTATTTATAAATGACGCGGCACCTACTACTCGTTCTCCTATAACCTTGCGCTTGGCATCTCCAAAATATTAACCTTGCGATTGGCTCTTCGCCTCTTCGGGAAGTCGAGCAATAATGGTAGTGCAGTATATATCGTTCTGGCTATATGAGACCGAATGAATTGCTGCACGTCCACCACGTGGGCGAGGGTCGAGGGGCGAGGGAGAGTGCTACATACGGAGCAAAATGAGTGAATCTACACTCTAAAATACGTCTATATACATCAGTGTTTGGAGTATGTACTAGTAGTTCATATTGAAATCTACTAAAGGACATATATATTCCAAACAATATGATATAATCTCTATAACCAAGGTATTAGTAGGGACAAGGAGTAAACGGAGGGAGTAGTAAATTTTTCTCCTCGTCCTGCGAGCCACCGCGCGCATGGGCGAGGGAGCGGGCATAAGGCGGAGCAAGCTTCACCTCATCCTGCGAGCCACCGCGCCCGTGGGCGGGGGAGACGGCATACTAAGCAAGCTTCTCCTCGTTCTGCGAGTTGACGGGACACATCAAAATTACTCCAGTGTATAGAGCCTTGCCTCTAAGGTAGGCCCCACATGGTTTGCCTCTTTTTTTAATTTAACATAACGCGTCAAGTCGCAGTTTGTTTGTTCACCCGTGGTAGACGATCCTCCCTCCACCAAGTGGACAACCAGTACACGTGCCAAATTACCACGTGGGCTGCCTTTTTCGTACAGAAATGAGCTCCACCGTGTACCCGCGCGGGCGTGGTTGGGAAAGAGACGGGAGTACGTGCGCCGTGCATGCACCTCTTCTCTTTGTGCACGTCCCCCACCTACGTGGATGTGTGTGAGAGATACAAACCACGTTCGTGAGTGTTTTTTGTTTTGGGATGGAGGGTGGGGGTGGGGTGGGGGTTAATTTCGTGAATTATTTGTCGGAATACGTGCCGATGACATCTCAAACAATTTTTTTCATGCAATGTATGTGAAATGGAGGCCTATCCATATCATATATAGAGGGTCAGGCAATCCACGAGAAGAGAGGGAGGGGTCATAGCTATCGATAGAGTCGAAGAGAGGATCAAGTGGGTGGGTGCGAGATCGATGAAGAGAGCCATCAAAATTGTGTGTGTGTGCAAGTCAAAGATATAGGGCGATTGGCCTTCTTATTTGATAGAGTTTCTCGCGTCTCGCTCTCCCACCCTCTCCATATCAAAACAAGATGACATTGTCCACTCTATCTCTCTCCTCAGCGGTGGTCACAGATCTAGCTGAATCCCGTCCGCTGCGGGAGGTGAGGAGGTGTAGCGTTGACATTGTCGCCGTCGGTGACGGAGGAAGCCGATGTGCACCGTACTCTCGGAGCCGGCGCTGGCGCGGACGAAGATCCTCCGTGCCCTTGTTCGCTGCCGTCGTGTGGGCAGATCCCGCCCGCCCGCCTAAATGACATCTCGCCCACCTGAGGTATAACTTCTTGTACTGGTCCATCTCCCCATGTCGCTGCGTGTGGGTTTTCTTCTATGCGACTACTCCCCAGCTCCCCATGCATAGTAGCTAGGGTTCGTCGGCTGGTCCAATGTCACCTACTAGTAGTACTATTATACAGGAAATGCCACTCGAAAAGTTGTCCTGATTTATGCCTCGGTGGAGGTATACATGTTGTTTCAAAAAAAAGTACATGGTGGTTGTGCGGTCATTGTCCATATGGTGGTAGTACTATCACTCGTTAAATGAAGAAATGCTTTTTTTCTCGGGTATCCTAGTTTAGTTCCCATCAAGATAATTATGATGCTTCTGTTTGTTGGTGTACTTTTCATTAATTCTTATTGACAATTGAGATGTCGTTGCTAACCCCTTTTTTATATTTTTGGAAACAGCGATGCGTGTCTCCATACCCGAGCATGTCTTCCTCAATTTTAGTGGAACTGCACAAAATTGGATGGCCATTGTTGTTCCGCCTCACTGTCCTCTGCCACGTGGTTCTTCCTTCCTCGAGCTTGATTACTGAGAAGAAACAGACCACAATGAGGATTTGTCGAACTTCATAGGTGCCTCACCCAAACTTGATGCCAAATGGATGATGCATCACCACGATGACCTATCGATGCTCATGGTTGTGCCTCATGGTTGCGTCGGCTGGTGAAGCTGATCGATTTTCAATGAAAAACAAGCTGTCTTCCATCAGTGCTCTTTGCTTGTTACGCACAAAGATGATATCCTTCGTCAGTTCACCTTGGTTGCGTTGGAGACGCAGTCGTCTTTCACGTTGGTGCAATTTTATCACACAATTGGCTATGAACCAAATGTTTCCTCGAAGAAGGATCGACGTTGGTACTAAGAGCATAAGTTTTGTATTGATTTCTAAGCCTTCTCACAACTTTGTCTCCAGCTCCCCTGTAATTTTATTTGTCCAGCTATTAACTTTGATTTAAAAAATGGTGTGGACTAAAAACCCGGATGGACGTAGTAGCCCTCCATTTTTATTTACTCCGCATATTAGATTTGACTGAAGTCAAACTTTGTAATACTCTCAAACCTTTCCGATAATTGAAATTAAAATTCTTTATTTGTACACACTCTCACACGTTTCCGATAATTTGGCGCATGTGTGGTTGTTCACTTAAGGGAGGGTAGTGTACCACACGTGAAGGACAGGAAGTGCGACCAGGACACGTGGGCGTGGATCGTTAGTTCATCGGAAGTAGTAGTACTAGTTTTCTTCACTGTACATTAAATAAAGAGTTTCGTTTCGTACTTACACAATTTAAAATGATTGTTATGGAGAGAATAAGAAAACCACTCCACTATATATTAGTCGTATACACGAGAGTACTATATGGACGCAACTTCATTGACTTAGTGCACTTGCCTTTGGGTTTATGACAGGTGGGCCCAAAATGTGGTTGGCTCACCTGTCATACAGCCAAAATCAGGTGCAGTGAAGGCACTGGAGCTCAGTCCATACTACAATAGTATATATATAAGCGGGAGCCTCAGTGCTTGTTCGCTAGGGTTCGCACTCTCCACACGCTCGCCGCACTAAATATATGTTACACGCTAGAGGCTCAGTGTTCATTTGCTAGGGTTTGCTATATTCACAGTCTCTCACCCTCTCTTCACTAGATCTAAACAAGACTGCGTTGGCCTCTTGTCTCTCTCTCCCCCCTCACAGCTGGTGAAGGAGGCGTCCATATCCCGTCGCACCGGGAAGGGGAGGAGGTGCAGCGTTCACTCTATTGCCTTCGGCAAGGGAGGCAATCCACTGCCGGCTATGCTGTTCTCTTTCACCCAGCGCCTCTGCGGGAGGGCCACCGACCCCTTCTTCCTCGCTGACGTACGTAGTGTGGGCAGATCCGGCCTCCAGCCGCACGCCTTGCCACATCCCGACGACCCTAAGGTATAAGTTTCTTTGAAACCGTCGTTGCTCTAGCTGCATGTGGATGTTTTTCGATCTGTAGTCGAATCTAGCTCTTGGTTCAAAGAGGAAGGAAGGGTGCGGTGGGCTAGAGCAAGAATCTAGGACATGGTTCAATGAGAAAAAGAGGGGTGGAAAGTAGTATAGACTGGCTATGCAGCCGCTTTGTAGGTCGAAAAGGGAAAAAGGGGGTAACCTAGTACACACATCTGTAAGGAACCGATCTCTTTGTTGAAAAGGGAAAGAAACTAGGGGGTCGGGTAGTTTGTGCAGGACTAGATTTGCTGCCCTCACATAGGAAAAAGGTTCAAAGAGAACAAATATGGGACCAACACATATATGTTGCTTGGCTAGATACTCTGCATCACCCATTTATACGTGTGGACGCACATGGTGCTGGCATGTCCCATACAACTATTTTGCTGTTGTTAATCTAAGAATGCCGCCGGAAAATTGAAGCAATGCCACTGTTAAAAGTAAATTACGTTTTTTAACGAATGTTGTTTCAAGAGAATGTCTCTGTTAATATGAATCAATGCAACGGTTTTAGAAATGCTACTATCCTACTTTGTTTTCCATCCAAGATAAGTTAGATGCTTCTTTCTGTCACTGTTTGTTTCATCCTCCTTTATCGGCAAGTAATTGTTTCCTTTTTTGTCTCTGTTAAAACGGGGGTATCTATTCAACTTGTTGCTATTGAGACATTTTTCTTCGCTACGCGAAACACTTTGCTTGATTTTAGTGCAACTGCACAAAATGAGATTGGATTTCCTATTCGCTTTGGTAGATTCGTATTTTATAATGGTCGTCTCATGAAAGATCAGTACAGGCCTTCATCCACATGATTGTGCAGTGTGCTTTGAGATGTTGTGCTACTTGTATTGGTACTGTTTTAAATAAATGTTGAATTGAAGCTATTGCATTGATGTCTTTTCCCATTAAGTAGTGAACAAAAATGGAACAAAAATGGGACCACCCCCTTTATAAGCCAGTAATTGATGCCACTCTCAGAATTAACTACTGAATCTTATTTCAAAACTGCAACACTTGTTAGGGATTGGCGGGATTACCATTTTTGTGGCCGCATTTTTCATCCTCCTTTATTAGCCAGTAATTGATTCTTTTTTGCCTCTGTTTAAATAGGGATATCTATTCAACTTGTTGCTATTGTGACATTTGCTTCGCTACGCAAAACACTTTGCTTGATTTTAGTGCAACTGCACAAAATGAGATTGGATTTCCTATTCGTGTTGGCAGATTCGTATTTTATCTTGTCTGTCTCATGAAAGGTCAGTACAGGCCTTCATCCACATGATTGTGCAGTGTGCTTTGAGATGTTGTGCTACTTGTATTGGTACTGTTTAAATAAATGTTGAATTGAAGCTATTGTATTGCTGTCTTTTCCCATTAAGTAGTGAACAAAAATGGGACCAACCCAGACATGATGCTTGTTGCTTTGTTACAACAAACTCTGCATCACCCCCTTTATAAGTAGATGGAAGCACATACTGTTGTTGCGCCCACTCTCCCCTGGAACTTTTTATGCTTTTTGTTAATCTATTGCCGCTGGTAAAATTAAGCAATGCCACTCTCAGAATTAATTAACTACTAAATCTTAGTTCAAAACTGCAACACTTCTTAGGAATGGTACTATCCTGCTTTGTAGTTCTTTCTACATGTTTAACCAAGGTATTGTTAAGATAATGTCTCTGTTAAAATGAATCAGTTGCATTGTTTTAGGAATGGTACTTTTCTGGTTTGTCGTTCTTTATACATGTTGAAACAAGGCATTGTTAAGATAATGTCTAAGTCAATATGAATGAATCACACTGATGGAGAATTGACACTCTCCCGCTTTGTTTCCCATTAACATAAAGTAGATCAGTAGATGCTTTTCTTCTGGGAGTACAAGTCATCAACCGTTATTTCTCAGTAATTGTTTCCCTTATACCTATTGTTGCTGTTGGGGAACGTAGTAATTACCAGTATGACATGCTCGTAAGCAGTATGACTTATATCGCCCACAACTCACTTGTGTTCTACTCGTGCATATAACATCTACGCATAAAACCTGGCTCGGATGCCACTGTTGGGGAACGTAGTAATTTCAAAAATTTCCTATGTACACGCAAGATCATGGTGATGGCATAGCAACGAGAGGGGAGAGTGTTGTCCACGTACCCTCGTAGACCGTAAGCGGAAGCGTTATGACAACGCGGTTGATGTAGTCGTACGTCTTCACGATCCGACCGATCCAAGTACCGAACGTACGGCACCTCCGAGTTCAGCACACGTTCAGCTCGATGACGATCCCCGGGCTCCGATCCAGCAAAGCTTCGGGGATGAGTTCCGTCAGCACGACGGCATGGTGACGATGATGATGCTCTACCGGCGCAGGGCTTCGCCTAAACTCCGCGACGATTTGACCGAGGTGGAATATGGTGGAGGGGTGCACCGCACACGGCTAAGGAACGATCCGTAGATCAACTTGTGTTGTTGTGGGGTGCCCCCCTACCCCCGTATATAAAGGAGCAAGGGAGGGGTTGGCCGGCCTAGGAGGAGGCGCACCAAGGAGGAGTCCTACTCCCACCGGGAGTAGGATTCCCCCCCTTCCAAGTAGTAGGAGTAGGAGTCAAGGAAAGGGGGAAGAGAAGAGAAGGAAGGAGGGGGCGCAGCCCCTCCCCCTAGTCCAATTCGGACTAGGCCTTGGGGGGGCGCCCAACCTCTCCTCTCTCTTTCCCCTAAAGCCTAATAAGGCCCATATACTCCCCGACGAATTCCCGTAACTCTCCGGTACTCCGAAAAATACCCGAATCACTCGGAACCTTTACGAACTCCGAATATAGTCGTCCAATATATCGATCTTTACGTCTCGACCATTTCGAGACTCCTCGTCATGTCCCCGATCTCATCCGGGACTTCGAACTCCTTCGGTACATCAAAACTCATAAACTCATAATAAAACTGTCATCATAACGTTAAGCGTGCGGACCCTACGGGTTCGAGAACTATGTAGACATGACCTAGAACTATTCTCGGTCAATAACCAATAGCGGAACCTGGATGCTCATATTGGCTCCCACATATTCTACGAAGATCTTTATCGGTCAAACCGCATAACAACATACGTTGTTCCCTTTGTCATCGGTATGTTACTTGCCCGAGATCCGATCGTCGGTATCCAATACCTAGTTCAATCTCGTTACCGGAAAGTCTCTTTACTCGTTGCGTAATGCATCATTCCGTAACTAACTCATTAGCTACATTGCTTGCAAGGCTTATAGTGATGTGCATTACCGAGAGGGCCCTGAGGTACCTCTCCGACAATCGGAGTGACAAAACCTAATCTCGAAATACGCCAACCCAACATGTACCTTTGGAGACACCTGTAGTACCCCTTTATAATCACCCAGTTACGTTGTGACGTTTGGTAGCACCCAAAGTGTTCCTCCGGTAAACGGGAGTTGCATAATCTCATAGTTACAGGAACATATATAAGTCATGAAGAAAGCAATAGCAACATACTAAATGATCAAGTGCTAGGCTAACGGAATGGGTCATGTCAATCACATCATTCTCCTAATGATGTGATCCCATTAATCAAATGACAACTCTTTTGTCCATGGCTAGGAAACATAACCATCTTTGATAAGCGAGCTAGTCAAGTAGAGGCATACTAGTGACACTATGTTTGTCTATGTATTCACACATGTATTATGTTTCCGGTTAATACAATTCTAGCATGAATAATAAACATTTATCATGATATAAGGAAATAAATAATAACTTTATTATTGCCTCTAGGGCATATTTCCTTCAGTCTCCCACTTGCACTAGAGTCAATAATCTAGTTCACATCGCCATGTGATTTAACACCAATATTCACATCTGTATGTGATTAATACCCATAGTTCACATCATCATGTGATCAACACCCAAAGGGTTTGGTCACATCGCTATGTGATTAACACTCAAAGAGTACTAAGGTATGATCATGTTTTGCTTGTGAGAGAAGTTTAGTCAACGGGTCTGTCATATTCAGAGCCGTATGTATTTCGCAAATATTCTATGTGTACAATGCTCTGCACTGAGCTACTCTAGCTAATTGCTCCCACTTTAAATATGTATCTAGATTGAGACTTAGAGTCATCTGGATTGGTGTAAAAGCTTGCATCGTTGTAACTTTTACGACGATCTCTTTTATCACCTCCATAATCGAGAAACATCTCCTTAGTCCTCACTAAGGATATTCTTGACCCATGTCCAGTGATATACTTATTAGATCAAAATTGTATTCCTTTACCAAACACAGAGCAAGGTATACAATAGGTCTGGTTCACACCATAGCATACTTTATAGAACCTATGACTGAGGCATAGGGAATGACTTTTCATTCTCTTTCTATTTTCTGCAATGGTCGGGTCTTGAGTCTTACTCAACTTCACACCTTGTAACACAAGCAAGATCTCCTTCTTTGACTGTTCCATTTTGAACTATTTCAAAAATTTATCAAGGTATGTACTTATTGAAAAATCTTATCAAGCGTCTTGATCTATTTATATAGATCTTGATGCTCAATGTGTAAGCAGCTTCACCGAGGTCTTGCTTTGAAAAACTCTTATTCAAGTATCCTTTCATGCTATCCAGAATTTCGATATCATTTCCAATATACAATATGTCATGCACATATAATATTAGAAATGCTACAGAGCTCCCACTCACTTTCTTGTAAATACAGGCTTCTTCAAAAGTCTGTATAAAACCATATGCTTTGATCAACTCATCAAAGCATATATTCCAACTCCGAGATGCTTGCATCAGTCCATAGATGGATCGCTGGAGCTTGCAGAATTTGTTAGCACCTTTAGGATTGACAAAACCTTCTGGTTGCATCATATACAACTCTTGTTTAAGAAAACCAATAAGGAATGCAGTTTTGACATCCATTTGCCAGATTTCATAAAATGTGGCAATTGCTAACATGATTCAGACAGACTTAAGCTTCGATACGAGTGAGAAAATCTCATCGTATTCAACACCTTGAACTTGTTGAAAACCTTTCGCAACAAGTCGAGCTTAGTAGATAGTAACACTCTTATCAGTGTCCGTCTTCCTCTTGAAGATCCATTTATTTAACATGGCTTGCTGATCATCGAGCAAGTGAATCAAAGTCCATACTTTGTTCTCATACATGGATCATATCTCAGATTTTATGGCCTCAAGCCATTTCGTGGAATTTGGGCTCATCATCGCTTCCTCATAGTTCGTAGGTTCATCATAGTCTAGTAACACGACTTCTAGAACATGATTACCGTACCACTCTGGTGTGGATCTTACTCTGGAAGACCTACGAGGTTTGGTAGCAACTTTATCTGAAGTTTCATGATCATCATCATTAACTTCCTCACTAATTGGTGTAGGAATCACTGGAACTGATTTCTGTGATGCACTACTTTCCAATTCGGGAGAAGGTACAAATTACCTTATCAAGCTCTACTTTCCTCCCACTCACTTCTTTCGAGAGAAACTCCTTCTCTAGAAAGGATCCATTCTTAGCAACGAATGTTTTGCCTTTGGATTTGTGATAGAAGGAGTACCCAACAGTTTCCTTTGGGTATTCTATGAAGACGCACTTCTCCAATTTGGGTTCGAGCTTATCAGGTTGAAAACCTTTTTCATATAAGCATCGCAACTCCAAACTTTAAGAAACAACAGCTTAGGTTTACTTCTAAACCATAGTTCATACGATGTCGTCTCAACAGATTTAGATGGTCCCCTTTTAACGTGAATGCAGCTGTCTCTAATGCATAACCCCAAAACGATAGTGGTAAAACCGATAAGAGACATCATAGATTGCACCATATCCAATAAAGTGCAGTTACGACGTTCGGACACACCATAACATTGTGGTGTTCCAGGTGGCGTGAGCTGTGAAACTATTCCACATTGTTTTAATTGAAGACCAAACTCGTAACTCAAATATTCGTCTCCGCGATCAGATCGTAGAAACTTTATTTTCTTGTTACGATGATTTTTCCACTTCACTCTGAAATTCTTTGAACCTTTCAATTATTTCAGACTTATGTTTCATCAAGTAGATATACTCATATCTGCTCAATTCTTCTTGTGAAGGTCAGAAAATAACGATACTTGCCACGAGCATCAACACTCATTGGATCGCATACATCGGTATGTATTATTTCCAATAAGTCAGTAGCTTGTTCCATTGTTCCGGAGAACGGAGTTTTAGTCATCTTGCCCAAAAGGCACGGTTTGCAAGCATCAAATGATTCATAACCAAGTGATTCCGAAAATCCATCTTTATGGAGTTTCTTCATGCGTTTTACACCGATATGACCCAAACGGCAGTGCCACAAATAAGTTGCACTATCATTATTAACTTTGCATCTTTTGGCATCAATATTATGAATATGTGTATCACTATGATCGAGATCCAACAAACTATTTTCATTGGGTGTATGACCATCGAAGGCTTTATTCATGTAAACAGAATAACAATTATTCTCTGACTTTAAATGAATAATCGTATTGCAATAAACATGATCAAATCATATCCATGCTCAACGCAAACGCCAAATAACATTTATTTAGGTTCAACACTAATCCCGAAAGTATAGGGAGTGTGTGATGATGATCATATCAATCTTGGAACCACTTCCAACACTCATCGTCACTTCACCCTCAACTAGTCTCTGTTTATTCTATAACTCCTGTTTCGAGTCACTAATTTTTAGCAACCGAACAAGTATCAAATACTCAGGGGCTACTATAAACACTAGTAAGGTACACATCAATAACATGTATATCAAATATACCCTTGTTCACTTTGCCATCCTTCTTATCCACCAAATATTCAAGGCATTTCCGCTTCTAGTGACCATTTCCTTTGCAGTATAATCACTCAGTTTCAGGCTTTGGTCCAGCTTTGGGCTTCTTCGTGGGACTGACAACTTGCTTGTCATTCTACTTGAAGTTCCCTTTCTTTCCCTTTGCCCTTTTCTTGAAACTAGTGATCTTGTCAACCATCAACACTTGATGCTCTTTCTTGATTTCTACCTTCGTCGATTTCAACATCACGAAGAGCTCGGGAATCGTTTTCGTCATCCCTTGCATACTGTAGTTCATCACAAAGTTCTACTAACTTGGTGATGGTGACTAGAGAATTCTGTCAATCACTATCTTATCTGGAAGATTAACTCCCACTTGACTCAAGCGATTGAAGTACTCAGACAATCTGAGCACATGCTCACTAGTTGAGCGATTCTTCTCCATATTTTTGCAATAGAACTTGTTGGAGACTTCATATCTCTCAACTCGGGTATTTGCTTGAAATATTAACTTCAATTCCTGGAACATCTCATATAGTCCATGACGTTCAAAACGTCTTTGAAGTCCCGATTCTAAGCCGTTAAGCATGGTGCACTAAACTATCAAGTAGTCACCATATTGAGCTAGCCAAACGTTCATAACGTCTGCATCTGCTCCTGCAATAGGTCTGTCACCTAGCGGTGCATCAAGGACATAATTCTTCTGTGCAGCAATGAGGATAAACCTCAGATCACGGATCCAATCCGCATCATTGCTACTAACATTTTTCAACACAATTTTCTCTAGGAACATATCAAAATAAACATATGAAAGCAACAACGCAAGCTATTGATCTACAACATAATTTGCAAAATACTACCAGGACTAAGTTCATGATAAATTTAAGTTCAATTAATCATATTACTTAAGAACTCCCACTTAGAAAGACATCCCTCTAATCCTCTAAGTGATCACGTGATCCAAATCAACTAAACCATAACCGATCATCACGTGAAATGGAGTAGCTTTCAATGGTGAACATCATTATGTTGATCATATCTACTATATGATCCACGCTCGACCTTTCGGTCTCCGTGTTCCGAGGCCATATCTGCATATGCTAGGCTCGTCAAGTTAAACCTGAGTATTCCGCGTGTGCAAAACTGGCTTGCACCCGTTGTAGATGGACGTAGAGCTTATCACTCCCGATCATCACGTGGTGTCTGGGCATGACGAACTTTGGCAACGATGCATACTCAGGGAGAACACTTCTTGATAATTAGTGAGAGATCATCTTATAATGCTACCGTCAAACAAAACAGAATAAGATGTATAACAGATAAACATCATATGCAATCAAAATATGTGACATGATATGGCCATGATCATCTTGCGCCTTTGATCTCCATCTCCAAAGTACTGTCATGATCTCTATCGTCACCGGCACGACACCATGATCTTCATCATCTTGATCTATATCAATGTGTTGTCACATGGTCGTCTCGCCAACATTGCTCTTGCAACTATTGCTATCGCATAGCGATAAAGTAAAGCAATTATTTGGCACTTGCATCTTATGCAACAAAGAGACAACCATAGAGCTTCTGCCAGTTGCCGATAACTTCAACAAAACATGATCATCTCATACAACAACTTATATCTCATCACGTCTTGACCATATCACATCACAACATGCCCTGCAAAAACAAGTTAGACGTCCTCTACTTTGTTGTTGCAAGTTTTTACGTGGCTGCTACGGGCTTAGCAAGAACCGTTCTTACCTACGCATCAAAACCACAACGATAGTTTGTCAAGTTGGTGCTGTTTTAACCTTCGCAAGGACCGGGCGTAGCCACACTCGGTTCAACTAAAGTGAGAGAGACAGACACCCGCCGGTCACCTTTAAGCAACGAGTGCTCGTAGCGGTGAAACCAGTCTCGCGTAAGCGTACACATAATGTCGGTCCGGGCCGCTTCATCTCACAATACCGCCGAACCAAAGTATGACATGCTGGTAAGCAGTATGACTTATATCGCCCACAACTCACTTGTGTTCTACTCGTGCATATAACATCTACGCATAAAACCTGGCTCGGATGCCACTGTTGGGGAACGTAGTAATTTCAAAAATTCCCTACATACACGCAAGATCATGGTGATGGCATAGCAACGAGAGGGGAGAGTGTTTTCCACGTACCCTCGTAGACCGTAAGCGGAAGCGTTATGACAACGCGGTTGATGTAGTCGTACGTCTTCACGATCCGACTGATCCAAGTACCGAACGTACGGCACCTCCGAGTTCAGCACACGTTCAGCTCGATGACGATCCCCGGGCTTCGATCCAGCAAAGCTTCGGGGATGAGTTCTGTCAGCACAACGGCGTGGTGACGATGATGATGCTCTACCGGCGCAGGGCTTCGCCTAAACTCCGCGACGATATGATCGAGGTGGAATATGGTGGAGGGGGGCACCGCACACGGCTAAGGAACGATCCGTAGATCAACTTGTGTTGTTGTGGGGTGCCCCCCTGCCCCCGTATATAAAGGAGCAAGGGAGGGGTTGGCCGGCCTAGGAAGAGGCGCACCAAGGAGGAGTCCTACTCCCACCGGGAGTAGGATTCCCCCCTTCCTAGTAGGAGTAGGAGTCAAGGAAAGGGGGAAGAGAAGAGAAGGAAGGAGGGGGCACAGCCCCTCCCCCTAGTCCAATTCGGACTAGGCCTTGGGGGGGGGGCGCCCAACCTCTCCTCTCTCTTTCCCCTAAAGCCTAATAAGGCCCATATACTCCCCGGCGAATTTCCGTAACTCTCCGGTACTCCGAAAAATACCCGAATCACTCGGAACCTTTCCGAACTCCGAATATAGTCGTCCAATATATCGATCTTTACGTCTCGACCATTTCGAGACTCCTCGTCATGTCCCCGATCTCATCCGGGACTCCGAACTCCTTCGGTACATCAAAACTCATAAACTCATAATAAAACTGTCATCGTAACGTTAAGCGTGCGGACCCTACGGGTTCGAGAACTATGTAGACATGACCTAGAACTATTCTCGGTCAATAACCAATAGCGGAACCTGGATGCTCATATTGGCTCCCACATATTCTACGAAGATCTTTATCGGTCAAACCGCATAACAACATACGTTGTTCCCTTTGTCATCGGTATGTTACTTGCCCGAGATTCGATCGTCGGTATCCAATACCTAGTTCAATCTCGTTACCGGCAAGTCTCTTTACTCGTTGCATAATGCATCATTCCGTAACTAACTCATTAGCTACATTGCTTGCAAGGCTTATAGTGATGTGCATTACCGAGAGGGCCCAGAGATACCTCTCCGACAATCGGAGTGACAAAACCTAATCTCGAAATATGCCAACCCAACATGTACCTTTGGAGACACCTGTAGTACTCCTTTATAATCACCCAGTTACGTTGTGACATTTGGTAGCACCCAAAGTGTTCCTCCGGTAAACGGGAGTTGCATAATCTCATAGTTACAGGAACATGTATAAGTCATGAAGAAAGCAATAGCAACATACTAAACGATCAAGTGCTAGGCTAACGGAATGGGTCATGTCAATCACATCATTCTCCTAATGATGTGATCCCATTAATCAAATGACAACTCTTTTGTCCATGGCTAGGAAACATAACCATCTTTGATAAACGAGCTAGTCAAGTAGAGGCATACTAGTGACACTATGTTTGTCTATGTATTCACACATGTATTATGTTTCCGGTTAATACAATTCTAGCATGAATAATAAACATTTATCATGATATAAGGAAATAAATAATAACTTTATTATTGCCTCTAGGGCATATTTCCTTCAGTTTCTTACAGGGATATCAAAATTAAAGCTCGGTTTTATTTCGACTTTCGATTTTAGTTGAACTGCACAAAAGGAGCCAATGTGTCGAAGGCAAACTGCTGCATTACTGGGTCCAGTTGGTCGTTCCACTTTGCAGAAAGAAGCAGTCACTGTTTGTGCTACATTACAGAAGGAATGACCGAGAAGCTTTACATAGTATTATTAGACACCGGTGACATGACTAGTCTGCAGAGACCATTGGCAATTTAAGAAGCTACGACAGGACTCCACGATCATAGGCATTACATGTTTTGAATGGGAAAAGCTTGTCAAAGTTTAATCATTAATGTTAGCAAGAAGACGTTAGTTTAATATATTGGAATTGGAAAACCTTGTCAAAATTTGCTCATTGATGTTAGCTAGAAGACATGCATTTGATATTTTTGAGTGGGACGCCCTTGCTGTGAGCAGCGTTGAGTGTTTTTTCCTATTCCTGTGTTCAGTTTAGAAGTAAATAGTTACTCTGCTGAGATATTCCTGTGTTAAGAGTTTGTTTTGAATATTGTCTATGTAGTGCCAGGCCTTGTGTTTGATTGCAAAGTTGAGCTTGGAATGTTGTGGCATGCAGCATCACGAGCTATTCACCGTGCCTCCTGAGAATAATGCTTTGTATTGTTTTGCATGTCTATCTAATGCCAGTGATTTGCTTATTAAGAAGATCATCCTTTTCTGTTGCTTCCGTGCTTAAGAAATTCATCGTCTAATGTTTCATTCATAGCCTATACGACAAGTCGGGTAGGTTAGACGTGAAACCATATGATCTTCTGACCAACTCATGATATTAGGCCGTGATGGGATCATCGTTTTCCAACCAAAACCGCTTGTAAAACTGACATTTGTAAATTAAAGCAGATGGTCTCGGGCGAAGGCGCTTGGTTGCTCGATTCGACTAGTAAAATATCGGAAGTACTTCACACACGATAAAAACGCTAAACGACACTCGGACGATTGCTAATCCAGACGTTAGCTGCTATTTCAGCCTTGCCTATGGATGGCATGATACACACGTTGTGCATGTATCATCTGGTAATGTCGTCCATACAACAGTGCTCGTAAAATATACACTGGTCTCTCAAATTACACGCGTAACCTGCCGGTTTTACTTACAGACCTCGGGCCCTCGGTTTCATTATGCCTGTATTTTATGCGTTGTTTCTGATGACGAGTAAATTACACTTGTGTATGTTAATACAAGTTTGAAATAAACCAAAGCTCCCAAGCGCGATGCCGTCTCAGTTTCTCGAAGGTGCTCATAGGTGTCCGATGATCCTGGCTTCCTGAATGAGCAGCGGACGCTGTATCAGACCATCCATAGGGCCCGCGAGGCCCTCTCAGTTGTCCTTCGAGTTGTTGCGCTCGCCGTGGCACTAAGCATTGTTAACATCGTCAACGAACATGAGGATTTAGGAGATGACTTTATTTTGTCTGGATGACACTAGGGACCCACTAGGGCCATAGTCGTACGTACGCAAGTGCCTCCTTATTATGTACAACTATATTATTTTTTTGCTTTCTCCTGGTTTCCTGCCATCATGGTCCCACACCATTGTTAACATATGTAGTCAATATAAACGAGAGAATTGCACAAGGTGCGGCCGACAGCTGGGACCAAGCAGCTCGAGCAGTATTTGTGTTTTTGAGGCGTGAGCACTGCAGAGTTTTTCTTGGCGATGATTTCGTTGTTGTTCAGAGGAGAGCAGGGTATTAACTGGGCGGGCTGTGTCCCGTCTAGCCCAGGCTAGATATCCAGCCCAGATACTAATTTTTCCAGATGAAAATGGCTAGCCCAGCTATACGTCTTTTTGAGGAATACCCAGGCAAGGTCAACTTATTATTCTCCGCCCCGCTGGGTTGCGAATCTTTCCTAGGAGGGATGCATTAGGCTTAACAGGAAAATGGGCTTTAAAAATAATAAATGGGATGTAATTATAAAAACTGGGCAGTAACAATAAAAAAATGCACCAAACATGAAATTAGTTTATAAAATATTATTTATGGATTTTGAAAATCTTAAATTTTCATTGTTGCACGCGCAATGTTTCGTTGGATTCTTACGTAATACAAATTTATATTTAATCTGACTAGAAATTTCGGGATAAAAATATTTCGGATCCCATCAAAATGTGGGAAATTTTATTGAATTCTGTCTTCAACGGTTGGTTGAAATTATTAATCATTGTCCTATCTAGAAAATGGGCTGTTGTAAATTCCATTAGAATTCAAGAATGGGCTGTACATTCTTACAAAATGCAAATGGGCTATAAGTTCTCTGCCACACACTTGTGGGCCTACTAAGTGACGCATCCCCTAAAATAAATAAGTTGATGCGTATGCAAGGCTTTGTCAACTTATTATAGTCAACACACGGTTCTAGTAGCAGTGGCCGTTGGATGTCTATCCAACGGATGTCGTGCTTCTTCTTCAATCTCGGATATTCTTAGCTTCGGCCACCCAAAAAATGATTCCTCCCCCTGACATCTGGGGCACACCGTTTCGGAGGCTGAACTGTGGGCCTACTAAGTTGGAGCGTACCAAGGGATTTTTGAACTTAGTCAATAATAAACGATTCTAGCTTCAATGACTGTACGATGTCCATCCAACGGCTATAGTGCTTCTTCAACCTCTGGTCTTCTTGGTCCAGCCGCCCAAAGCAGCGCCGGTCGTGCCGCCTGCTCCTGCCTCCCGTGGCCGGCTGTGCTACCGTGGAGGCCTCACCACCCCCATACTACTCCCACCACTGGCCAGGCCATCCCTCCGCTCACCCACACCCCCTGTTATTCTGCGGCGATGGCAGCCTCACACCGCAGCCGAACCAGTGAACCCTCGTACTCCTCTCCGCGCGGGCTTCCACTGCTGCGTCTTCCCCTTCCTAGGCCTCGCCGTCGTCCACCGCCCTGGTGCTCTTGGCGCGGCATGGTCAACATGGTCAACGACCGACTTCCATCAGAAGAGTACTATACATGGAGAGGTTGACAGCTGGGTCCATGGCGGCCGCAAGGAAGTGCCTCCTTATTACGCGCAAAATAATGATTCCTCCACCTGACAGCAGGCGCCCACCGGACGGGCCACCTTATTTCACGAAAAAAAACGTTTCCCCCCTGACTGCTGGGACCCACTGGACGAGCCACCGTATTTTGCGAAAAAAGCGTTCCCCCCGCTGTCAGCTCAGACCCACCGGAAGTGCCTCCTTATTAAGCTCAAAAAAATGAATACTCCCCCTGCTAGCTTGGACCCACCTTGGTGGGAGGCTGACTTGTGGGCCTACTAAGTTGACAGGGCGGAGGGCTTTGTCAACTTAGTCAATATGAACGATTCTAGCTCCAGTGACCTGATGTCCATCCAACGGCCGTAGTGCTTCTTCAACCTCTTGTCTTCTTGCTCCAGCCGCCCAAAGCAGCGCCGGTCGTGCCGCCTGCTCCTGCCTCCCATGGCCGACTGTGCTGCCGTGGAGGCCTCACCGTCCCCTACTATTCCCACCGCTGGCCAAGCCCTGCGGCGATGGCAGCCTTACACCATAGCCGAACGAGTGAACCCTCATACTCCTCTCCGCATGGGCATCCACTGCCGCCTCTTCACCGGCTCCGCGTCGTCCCCTTCCTAGGCCTCGCCGTCATCCACCGCCCTGGTGCTCTCGGCGCGGTGTGGTCAACGTGGTCAAGGAACGACTTCCATCAGACGTGGACTGTACATGGAGAGGCTGACAGATAGGTCCACGGCCGCAGCAAGGAAGTGCATCCTTATTACGCGGAAAATAATGATTCCTCCACCTGACAGCAGGGACCCACCGGACGGGCTACCGTATTTCACGAAAAAAACGTTTCCCCCCTGACTGCTGGGACCCACCAGCTACACCTTCGCACGCAACAAAGTGCGTCCGGGCAAAAAAAACGATTCGCCCCCCTGACTGCAGGGACCCACCAGCTACATCTTCGCATGCAAGGAAGTGCATCCAAGCAAAAAAAAATCGCCCCCTTGACTGTTGGGACCCACCAGCTACATCTTCGCAGGCAAGGAAGTGCCTGATAGTTGGGACTCACCTGGTCGAAGCGTACCTAGCATTGTCATTCTGGTCGCGAACGTGTATGTACATATATACTGCTGGATGTAGAGGCGCGCACGTGTTGTAGTAGAGGCGCGCACGTAGCATGTACACGTATGTACAACGGCTAGGGTGCAAGAAAGAAAATACGGCCACGTATGTGTACATACGGGCGGGGTCTCGAACGCCTACTCGCACATATATACGTACGGCCAAGGCTCGTGTACATTGGCTGGGTCAGAACAGAGAAACAACGTCGTCGTTGTGTTCATGGGGAGCCAACCGGCTAGGTCAGAACGGAATGCGTGGTCGTGTTCATCGGGAGGGCTTGGACGGAACAGGCGATGGAAACGAGGCCTGGCGTACCGCAGAACGGAGGAAACGGCCTTGTGTTTGACCGACCATGTTTGAAACGGGATCCTGTTCATCGGGAGGGGTCTCGCGTACCGCATAACGAAGGAAACGGACCTTCTACGGTCGAAACGGGGTCCTGTTGATGGGGAGGGGTGTGGCGTACCGCAAAACGGAGGAAACAGAGCTCCTAAGGTCAAAACGGGGGTCCTGTTGATCGGGAGGGGTGTGGCGTACGGCAAAACGGATGAAACGGACTTGTGTTGGAGCGCTACAGTCGAAACGGGGGTCCTGTTCATCGGGAGGGGTGTGGCGTACCGCAAAACGGGACTCCACGGGATACTGTTCATCTCCACCGTCAACCTCCTCCAGCCTCCATAGGCTACTTTTCATCCACCGCCGACCTCCTCCAGCCTCCACCTGCGACTGTTCATCCACGGGCTCCTGTTCATCCAGCCTCCACCACGCGCTACTCCACCGGCTACTGTTCAACCACCCCTCTCCATGGGCTCCTATTCAACCACCCCTCCACGGGCTACTGTTCATCCACCCCTCCACCATCTACTGTTCATCTAGCCCTCCACAGGGTCGTCCTGTTCATCCAGCCCTCCACACCACGGGGTCCTGTTCATCCAGAGGCAACGCCACGGGTCCTGTTCATCCACTCCCACCGCTCACTGTTCATCCAAAACACCCGCAATGCTCACTGTTCATCCAGAGAGGTAGCATCGATCGGCTTCAGTTAGCAGCAGTAGTGAAGGAATCGATCGCTCGGGTTCAGTTAATAGCCATCGATCGATCGCTCGGGTTCAGTAACACGTAGCCTGTAGTGCAATCACTTGGGTTCAGTTAGGGCCCAATGCCTCGCTCGGGTTCAGCTAGAGCCAACGCCTCGCACACACGTGCATACGTGTACGAGAGAAATGCGCATCTCTCGGCCCCCGACCTCCCACCGTAACTGGGAACTCCCCAAAATTTTCCTCGCCCTCGCTTATACCACGGTTTTTCCGTCATGGACGGCCCAAAGAATGTCATGCTGCTGCGTCTCCGGCCGCCCAGGACGAAAAGCCCATTTTCTTTCATGATTTTTGGTCATAGAAGTAGGAGCCCACCACATCTATGATGATACCGGGTTTTGTCACAATTATCGTCATAGAAGTGTCATATGTATGATAGAAAAAATATATTCGTTCGGCCCAAAATGTCACGGATGTGTCTTTTTTTTGTAGTGTTAGTGGTCGGTGGGTATTCGAAGTCGTGAGACCTCTGGTTGGCAGTCACCGGCGGTTGGGGGGGGGCGTCAATTGGGCGGTGGGGTGGGGATTGCCGGAGAAAAAGCTCGGCGGGGGGGGGGGGAGGGGCTAGAGGGATGCTGGTGTGGCGGCGGACTAGCGGTGGGGAGTGGTTGCGGGGAGGGCGGGGCAGCATGGCGGCGCGGGCCGGCCGCGGGCGGCGGGGACCGGCTGTTTGGCCGGTGGTGGCTGGCGGCTCAGAGGGGTGGAGTTTGATGATAAACTGGAGGCCCTTGATTTCGTATCCAACGGCTGGAAAATCTAATGACCGGAGATGAAAAATTCAGTCGGCTAACGTGTAGCCTCACCCTGCACATACACATGCACACATGCAAGACACGCACGCATGCAGGCATGCAACACTGACACGTACACATAACATACACACGCACGCATGCAGGCGTGCAACACTGACACGTACACATGCACTCAGGAACAGACGCACGTACACAACCATGCATGCAACACTGAAACGTACCCTTGCACACACGTAACACTCGCACGCCTGCATGCATGATACGTCTCCAACATATCTATAATTTATGAAGCATTCATGCTATTTTATTATCTGTTTTGAATGATTAAGGGCTTTATTATACACTTTTATATTACTTTTGGGACTAACCTATTAACCGGAGGCCTAGCCCATATTGCTGTTTTATTGCATGTTTCAGTATTTCGAAGAAAAGGAATATCAAACCGAGTCCAAACGGAATGAAACCTTCGGCAGCGTTATTTTTGGAAAGAATACCATCCTGGAGACTTGGAGTTTATTTCAGAAGATCCTCGATGAGGCCAGGAGATAGGGGGGCGCCCCCCTATTGGGCGTGCCCCCTATCTCATGGGCCCCTCGAGCACCTCCAGACCGACTTCTTTCACCTATATATATTCTCTCGTACCCTAAAAACATCGAATATCAAGATAGATCGGGAGTTCCGCCGCCGCAAGCCTCTGTAGCCACCAAAAACCTCTCGGGAGCCTGTTCCGGCACCGTGCCGGAGGGGGAATCCCTCACCGGTGGCCATCTTCATCATCCCGGCGCTATCCATGACGAGGAGGGAGTAGTTCACCCTCGAGGCTGAGGGTATGTACCAGTAGCTATGTGTTTTGATCTCTCTCTCGTGTTCTCTCTCGTGTTCCCTCTATGGCACGATCTTGATGTATCCCGAGCTTTGCTATTATAGTTGGATCTTATGATGTTTCTCCCCCTCTACTCTCTTGTGATGAATTGAGTTTTCCCTTTGAAGTTATCTTATCGGACTGAGTCTTTTATGAGAACACTTGATGTATGTCTTGACGTGCTTATCTATGGTGACAATGGGATATCATGTGCCACTTGATGTATGTTTTGGTGACCAACTTGCAGGTTCCGCCCATCAACCTATGCATAGGGGTTGGCACACGTTCTTGACTCTCCGGTAGAAACTTTGGGGCACTCTTTGAAGTACTTTGTGTTGGTTGAATAGATGAATCTGAGATTGTGTGACGCATATCGTATAATCATGCCCACGAATAATTGAGGTGACAATGGAGTATCTAGGTGACATTAGGGTTTTGGTTGATTTGTGTCTTAAGGTGTTATTTTAGTACGAACTCGTGAATAGATTGATCCGAAAGAATAACTTTGAGGTGGTTTCGTACCCTACCATAGTCTCTTCGTTTGTTCTCCACTATTAGTGGCTTTGGAGTGACTCTTTGTTGCATGTTGAAGGATTGTTGTATGATCTATCTATGTTATTATTATTGAGAGAACTTGCACTAGTGAAAGTATGAACACTATGCCTTGTTTCCTACCATTGCAATACCGTTTACGCTCACTTTTATCGCTTGCTACCTTGCTGTTTTTATAATTTCAGATTACAAAAACCTTTATCTACCATCCATATTGCATATCACCATCTCTTCGCCGAACTAGTGCACCTATACAATTCACCATTGTATTGGGTGTGTTGGGGACACAAGAGACTCTTTGTTATTTGGTTGCAGGGTTGTTTGAGAGAGACCATCTTCATCCTACGCCTCCCACGGATTGATAAACCTTAGGTCATCCACTTGAGGGAAATTTGCTACTGTCCTACAAACCTGTGCACTTGCAAGCCCAACAACGTCTACAAGAAGAAGGTTGTGTAGTAGACATCAATGCACACAGCACACGACACAAGACACACGCTCAACCTATACGTGCATGCACCCTTTGTTAACGACATGGATTGTTAGGGGTATTAATCAATCTTATCTTTGATAAGCAGGACATTGATGTTTGAAGCGGTCTTTATGAATCACAACGTATTGAACGGGCTATCAACATAGTAGGCTTATCTACATGAAAAAGATGACGTCACACTCAATGAACAATCATCGTTTTATGAAATGTCTGCTTCTGACCGCCCTGGCCCACCAAAGGTTCCTCTGCTGTGCGCTACCTGCGTTGGGTCACTGACATGCAGGCCATGTACCCGAAGAGCCCACACGTTAGTGGAAGAAAGGTGCGGTGTCCTAGGTCAGAGTCGAGGGCGCCACTTGTTGCACGCCCGACTGAACACGCCTCCTTGCCGCATTCAAACGCCTCCATGAAACCCGCCCGTGCGGAAGCCGAGAAACCCACTCTGGACACACGTCTGTTCATGACTGGGCCAGCATTAAACGCAACGCCGGCCGAGCTCCTCCCGTCCGCTGTCTATTTAATCTCCTATTTAAACGAGGCCAAACGCCGGCCAAGAATCGCACACCTCCGCCGCTCCCCTATCTCCTCCTTCACCATTTTGTCCACTCTTACAATGGCTTACAAAGAGTAGTTATTCCACATCCAAGCCGTCTGGGTAGCCCGCCGCGTACGAGCTATGCAGCTCGCTGATCCACCTCCCTCCCCTCGCCCGACGGAGCCAGTTGCCACCCCAAGCCGACGTGCGGTTCAGCAACTCGCCGCTCCAGGCCAGCTCGACGAGGAGCAGTGCACAGGCGGCGTTGCTGCCGTCCATGCCGCCGCCTTGTACCATGTCTCCCGTTTCTATGGCAGGGACTCCCATCCCGGCGGCCACGCCATGCAAGCAGCGATAGAAACCGGGTGCGTGGAGAGCGATGAGTCGGTGGCCAGCGCCTCCGCGTCCGCCGCCATCATTGAGGAGGGGTAGAACATGGTAGGCCACCGCCGCTTGGGTCCCATGAAGGCCACCACGGAGGCGACCCCGGCGTACACAGCAGGTGTCTTGCTGGATCCTTTGGTTGCGAGGACCTTCATCAACCCCGCATGGGCTCCACGGAAGAGGGGAATGTTAGGATGAACTCGAGCTGGTGCCGGCCATGGCGAAGTAGTGGCCGGTGATGAACTCGAATCGGTGCCGGCCACCATCATCTTCGGCATCAGCCAATGATATCAGTTGGGCAGTGGGGAAGCGAGCCATCCTTTGCACTGAAGCATATACCTCCGGGGCTCTCGGCAGCCCGGTGATCGTGTTGCCGGACATGAGGAACACAAATCGATTGGCGGGCAACCATTTAGGCCAGGTATTATATACTTGTGTTGTCCAGAACTAGCACAGTGTAGTTCATTTGAATGTAATGAAATCCGTCATGTTTGTATGAAAATCCGATATTTTATATGATTTCCATTGTTGTTTATATGAAATATCAGTTTGTCTACGTGTTTGCGTGAATTTCGTCTGGTTGGTTGAGTTGCTGTCATAATGTGTGCCGCTATGGTTGGATGGCGTAATTTGCGGGTCACCGGTAGGTCTGCGAGAGGCTCGAGTGGCGTTGTGGGACAAAAAACACAGCTCGTGCGAGCTCGTCTACAACATGCGCGCTGGAGGATGCACGAGCACCCGAGCCATTCCTCGTTCATCAGTGGCAAAGGCACCGGTGGACAAAAGGGTCGCCAATATTTTGGCTACCCCGGGCAAGATCCAAACAGCCCCTCCCAACAGATTCAAATCCCTCGTTCACCGTGGAATTTTGCCATGTGTTGTTTTCATGGACTAGCAAGATGCCCGTGCATTGCACGGAACATCAAGATGCATTTTTTACAAACTCCCGCATGCATGCAAGGGATAATTAATGTCCTCCTTTGCTAGTACCACGAGGCAAACACCATTAATATTGCATCAATTAGTGTTAGTGGCCTTGTATATCTGCAAATTGTAATTTTGATAGTGGCCCCTTGTATATAAAAATGGAGGGAGAAAGATGAGAGATAAGGTGAGGAGGAGTGGGGCGTGGTGGTGACTGGTGGTCGGACTGGGCGGAGGCATGGGGATGGATGGCGCATTATGTCTAGGTTTGTATCTCTCTCACACACACCCACGTAGGTGGGGGACGTGCACGAAGAGAAGAGGTACACGCACGACGCACGTACTCCCGTCTCTTTCCCAACCACACCCGTGCGGGTACACGGTGGAGCTCATTTCTGTATGAAAAGGCAGCCCACGCGGTAATTTGACACGTGTACTGGTTGTCCACTTGGTGAAGGGAGGATCGTATACCACGGGTGAACAAACAAATTGCGACTTGACGGGTTATGTTAAAAAAGAGTCAAACCATGTGGGGCCTACCTTAGAGGCAAGGCTCTATACACTGGAGTACTTTTGATGTGTCCCGTCAAGTCACAGAACGAGGAGAAGATTGCCTAGTACGCCATCTCCCCCGCCCACGGGCACGGTGGCTCGCAGGATGAGGTGAAGCTTGCTTACGAGTAGTAGTAGTAGTAGTAGTAGTAGTAGTAGTAGTAGTAGTAGTAGTATTGTACGCCTTACGCCCGCTCCCTTGCCCACGCGCGCGGTGGCTCGCAGGATGAGGAGAAAATTTTACTACTCCCTCCGTTTACTCCTCTTCCCTGCTACGTACCTTGGCTAGAGAGATTATCATATTGTTTGTAATATATATGTCCTTTAGTACTCCCTCCATTTACTTATACAAGGCCACTATAAAAAATACATTTTGCATCTATACAAGGCCACAAATAGTAATAGAGACAAAAGTTACTACTCCATCCTTTCCAGTTTATGGCTCAATTTCAAAATCTCTCCAACCAAGGTAGACGGTGAGTGGTCAAATTAATTTCGTAGTTTGCACAAGTAATTAGTACACTTGTTTTTCTCAAGAAGTTATGTTTACCGAGACATTAATTAGAACTAATGCATGAATGATCACTAATAGGCTACTCATAGTGGGGAGTATCATATACTAGTATCATGCATATAATACTAGTATATGATACTACCTCCATAGTGCATAGTAACATAAAGTAGTATCATAGATGACCATATTTATTGCCATGCATGACACAAAGTAGCATAGCATTTAAGATGATACGGTATCTACCTATGTTACTCTAACCCTCTCTCTCTTCTTTAATTGCGTGCCACATAAGCATGTTTGCTAGTCCCAAGTGCATGTTATCGGTTATGTTACCCCCACTATGGCCAGCCTAAATTTCCATGAACTTCTACATGCATTGGTGAGTTTCCTCTTGACACTGCTTGCATCGGGTGATCTAACGCACCTCGAAATCCAACATGTAATGGTACTACTACTAGTAGTAGAATTGAGATTTATCAAAGGGAAAAATGAATGTTTTTAGATGAGCCCTATAAACCCTAGTGGGTACGTACTCCGTAAAAACAGATTTTTCCAAAACTAAGTCGCTCCCTTTCATGAATTCTATAGTATACTCCTCCGTCGACGCTCCCTTTCATGAATTCTGTACTTCCTGTCGCCGACATGTGGGACATATAGCAACTGGGTCGACGTGTCAAGCACCAAATAACAGTGCAGAGCAGCAGGGGGGACGCACCCCACTCGTACTGGCCCAGTAGTAGTAATGAGTAATGAGACATCAAATCACAATGCCGCACCTTCCCAGACGGACGAAGCAACCATTATTTCACACTTCGGTTCGTCATCATCTCAAACCACATAGTATTGCTTCTGTCTCAAGAGGGACACGCGCATCGCCTTGGTACATCATGACACGTGGGACCGCATGACAGGCCATGCTCCCCCGCCGATCGCTTGGTAAAATCACCTTATTTTTACCATACTTCCTCCGTATCGGTTTACATGGCATGCACATCGTTCTAGGTTGATAATTTAACTGGCTATATATGTGATGAACAATACTCTAGCCTTTTAAAAAAATGTATACTTTTGTACAGTAGTAGTATCCATGGATTGCGCCATGGAGCAAAAATTGAAATTTTTAAAAAAGGTGGTACATATAGAGAGCACTCGCCGCCAAATTATGCATATAGTACTATTAAAAAAGCTAGTACGTGCTTAATTGGGGTGATAAATTCTATTAAAGAAATACTAGTAGTATGTACATACTGAGGAGTTAAAGTAATGAGAAGAAACATAACATAGTTCTGCTGGGGCTCAGCACAACACACCCCTCAAATTAAACTAAGCACACCTGAAATTAAACTATGCAACTAATCTGGTAGACACTGCATTAGAACCACCATGAGCAATGATACTGACACCTTACTCACTGGGAGTCCTCGTCCACGTCCTCGACTTCGTCCTTGTCCCTCTTCCTCTTGGCCGATACTTCTTTTGCTTGAACCGCACACTTGGCTCTTGCTCTTCATCCAATCCTTGTAGATATTGAAACAAAGGTAGCCATCCATTGCATCTTAGTGCATGTGGTCTATATCTAGTACATTCCGCTGCCATGCATGACGATGAAACGTGTAATGAGGTTTCTCCAGTTTACCGTATGAAGGATGAACCATGGCTCCTGCTAGGTTCAGCATTGAAGGCTAGCCACCGGAGGGCTGCAGCCGATTCTTTTAGAGGTCGAAGGGGTTGCCTACAATGAGGCCTATCCGACCCAGTACTTCTTTGTCATTCGTAAAGTCTACAGTAATGAATTTGACTAGGTTGCTCTTGAGGAAGTTCTTAAAATCCAGGCATTCAACGTCGGCATGGCATATGTGGTAGACCAAGCATAAGTCATGCACGCAAACCTGGATCACGGGCGGGCTTCTTCCTCTCTTCGTCCTTTAGACACTTCTCTCGTCCTAGGACTGTGGTGTACTCAATATCTAGCCCAGCGACCCACTCATCATGTGATTTTTCGAACATGTGTGTGAACCGAGAAAGGCATCCTTTCACAGTCGCGGAAGAACGGGTGTAGATGACATCGAACTCATCGTCGGTCATGGTTCTAACCTTGTACTCACCACCTATCATGGAGATTTGGGACGCCATGGATTTGGGAGGAGGGTTAGGATTAGTGGAACTGCCGTAATGTGAAAGGACGGGACGACTAGGAGCGAACCGCCGTAATATTAAAGGACGTACGGGGACGAGTAGGAGCGAACTGCCAGCATGCGAATGGCAGGGTAGTGGATTTCCATTCTCCCATGATACGGGCTTCCGAGACCCGTTGGATCTGAGATCGAATGGTTGCATGGCGTGATTTTATACCTATGGGTGAATATCCTATCCTGGAGGGTTATTCTGCAAATTTTCAGCAACTTAGCATGCGACCATTTGATATCAGATCAAGGGCTGCCAGCAGCTCGTATCATGGTCGCGCCTACCACGACCGTCGCGTCGCTCACGCGGTCGCACCCTTGGAGATTTAACACGGTGCGTTAGGCTATCTAATGTTGGCATGTCATACATAGTCATCACTTAGTCACTCATACTACAACAAGGTTAGCTATAAGGTTGGCTATAAGTGTATTTTTTTACTTCTCTCTATCTCTTGCTTCGTACTCCCTCTGTCCCATAATATAAGAACGTTTTTGACACTAGTGTAGTGCCAAAAATGTTCTTATATTATGGGACAGAGGGAGTAGTATTTCTTGCATTTGCCAAGGAGTGACCTCTTCTAATGAAATGGTGCTTAGATGAGGTGCTAAGGGCATTAAATGGCTTAGCAATCAAGTCCCCAATGCATAGGTGCTTATTAGTAGTTTTTTGTTGCTAAGTTTGCTTCATTTAATTAGCTATAGACTCAAAATTGTCTTTTCACCTAGGTACATGCGCTTAACGCCGTTTCTTCCTTGGGTCACCAAACTTGCCACATCAGACTATATGCCGATGTGGCAAGCTTAGCACCTGTAGGAGCAAGTAAGTACTACAATAGTGGGCTATAAGCCTACTTTACATGGCATTTTCACATATTGGAGGAAAGAGGCAAGGAAAAAGTGGAGAAGTGGGCTCTCATGCAAGAGCCATCCTCAACTACCTGGTGGAGCATTGGGAGAGGCACCTGTATGGAGGTGGTCAGGAATCAGGAGACTCACGCTGGTCGTAGCACCGTAGTTAAAATGATAATGGCAAGTCAAATCACGGGGCCCCACCTGTCCAGCAGTAACTCGCTATCAAATCACACAGCCCTACGTTCGCAGCAGCCTACTCCCTCGTCTTCTCGCGTCTCTGTCGAACCGACTAGGCAGAACTGCCCCGCCTACCGTGCAGGAAAAGCCCCGCCATCGACTTTTAAATACAACTACATCCGCTTAAGAATCCAATGATATACTTTTTGTGACATAGTAACTCATATTTAGTTAGTCAAATGGATGATCTAGAACTACGTGCATGCCCTATAAACCGAGATGCCTAAAAATAAAAAACCGAGATGGAGACGGTAGTTCAGCACATATCTTTTTAGATCAATATAGTCGGGATTCACCAAGGAGCAAAACCAAGTGGTAGGCTGCTCCTGTCGTGTTGGCGTAGCAACTCAAGCAGGATCAGTCCACGCACGAAATGGTGACACACTTAACAGGACCCCTTTGGCCGACATGTGGCTCATCCACCGTCTTGTTCCACGTGCGATGCACCAAATTACAGTTCGGAGCAGCGGTTGGAACTGGAGGCACCCGGTCGTAGCGCCGCAGTAGTAGAAAATGAGAGATGAGGGGTCAAATCACAAAGCCCCACCTTTCCCGCATTAAGCTAGATGGACGAAGCAACCATCATTTCACTCTAGGGTGCAAGAGCATAAAGAAAAGAGAAAACAATGATGCGTGCGGCAGCTACCTAGGGCACCCTAGGGTAGGGGTCTCCACTACAGATCTTTTTTTGAAAGCGCCTCCACTACAAATCGGCTTCTCCCTCCTCCTCTTGAAGAAAATCGATGATGAGTGCGGCGGTAGGGTTTGTAGGAGTACTATGGCGTGCGGGGCCACGTAGTAAACGGGTTCGAGTCGTCGCATGTGTGGGCCGCTTGGTTTTACGGGAACGAGGCAACATTTTGGGTTCGGGGACCAGTGGAGATATAGTACGTACAAAAAATTGTGGACGTAGGTTCGACCAAAAGGAAATGATGCATTGAACGCTTGAGATTTTGAAACCAAATTATGAATAAATACACACTATAGCATGTAAAGCTTTGAGTCATATATGCATGATGTAGACGTTCGTTTAGTTCTTATAGTTCATCTCATTAAAAATAAATTAGTTTTATAAAAATGTTAAGATTCATGGGGTTGTGCATTGTAAAGCATAAAGTAAAAAACAAATAATGGCAATTCATTTAGAAAAAAAATCAATTATGATACAGAAGATTCTAGAACAAAGGAGAAGTGCTTGTGTTTTGAGGTTTGTGCATTATGCTTAAGTTCAACCATGGAGTCTTCTAAATTGTACATGTGGCAGGTCTGGTGGAATGTTGATGATATCCAACGGCCAGTAGTGCTCAGATTTGAAATCACTGCACTGTTGGATTAGCTTCATCCAGCGGCCATCCTTCAAAGTTATTGGCACACTATATAGTTCTTGTGCCATAGTTGCGTGTTTTGGAAAAAAGCTACTAGTGGGTTGTACTATCTATTTAGGAATAGAAGATGCATACATGGAAAGTTGTAGGGAAAGATATGACATGGAGCATCTCAATTCCTATGAGTAGGGATTGGAAAAGAGATGTCATTTGGTTCACATCATAGGAACTTTTCTATTGAATCTAGAGATAACATGTATCTCAATTCCTATGAGGAGGGATTAGAAAAGAGATGTAATTTGGTTCATATCATAGGAACTTTTCTATTGAATATACGCTAATGTTTATTTTCCTTTGAAATTAAGGGAGTATAGGAATCCATCCATATGAACCAAGTGGCTCTAAAGATATATAAATGAGATCATGTTTATTTCCTTTGAAATGTGGAGTATATGAATCTTTTCCTATGAACCAATTGGCTCTAAAGGAAAAAATCCTATAAAAATCATATCATATAGAGCTCCTATGATATTCCTCGACACCAAAGGATGGTTGAAATTGTTGCGGGTGATACGATGGTCTTTCTTTGTAGACTCCTCCCCCATCTTTATAGTTACCTCTCGAAGATGAATGAAATGATATATACTGGGTATTCTACATGTGCAATTTCGTACACGAAAACTCGGTAAAAGTTTGCGAGGTTCGAATTTTCAATAAAGCTATATGCACTGCATTTCGGAACGGAGGGAGCATACGGCAGTTGCTAACACTCACGTGGAAGATTTGTGTGTAGGAGGAGTGGCTGTTCGGTTAAATGACATGGAAAAACTGACACTGTTGGATGCCGATCTAACGGTTTTTACGGCGTTCGCCAGGAAAAGGCTTGTGGCAAATGTTTGTCGGATAATGATTTACGGACACATGCATTGCATTGATACGTGCCCCCCTCTCTCTCACGCACACGCACCCCTCACGAGTCACGACTCTCCCGAGTCCTCTCACAGACTCGCACATCGCACCCACCGTCTATCTGCAGGTAGATGTCACGCACATATGTGCTCTTCACACCATACCCTCAGAACTTCTAAAAAACAAAAGACATCGCGCACATTTTATTTTAGCTCACATGTCACACACTTATACTATTACTCTTGCGGCGAACGTTCTTTGGGCATAGTATATTGTACTCTCACGAAGAGAAGCGGTGCACACACGCACTAGTTCTCTCACACCCACTCACTGGTACACATAGGAGCGCAATTTTTTGAAGCTGGTACAACAAAATCACTCCACTATATATATAAGCAGGAGCCTTAGCGCTTGCTTTACTAGGGTTCCTCTCCTTCACTCTCTCATGCTCTCCAGATCTAAGCAAGACATAGGTGGCCACACTCTCTCTCAGCTCACGGCTGGTCACAAATCCGGACGGACAACCTTGACTAGGGCAGGGGTGTTGGTGCATCATTCACGCTGTCGTCAGCGGTGAGGGAGGAGACCAACAGCTACCCGCGCGTCCCGATCGGTGGCCGTATCGTTCTCTCCGAGAGAGCGTCGACTCGGGAGGGCCTCTGACCCCTTCTTCCTCCCTGTAGTATTGTGGCCAAGATGCGGCCTCCCGAGGCTGTCTTTGCCACATGCCGACGACCCTCAGGTATATATTCCTTCGAAACCTGCCTTGCTCTACTGCCCCAGCTCCCTTCATGTGGATCTTTTTCTACTTCCGTCCGCTGTTACAAAGCCACCTAGACTTTTACTATTATTAGAGGTAAAGCTAGTTCGTACAGTCGACTCTAAGAGTTGGTTCAAACAGGGAAGAAAGTGGGAAAGCTGTAGCATGAATCTAGGACTTGGTTCTAAGAGGAAACGGGGGAAAGTAGTAGATACTGGCTACCCTACCGGTCTCTTGGTTGAAAAGACGAAGAAAGCATGGTGGATGGCGAAGGGTGGGGGAAGTGGACCTATCTTTTGGTTGAAAAGGTAAAGAAAGTGACGGGTGTTGTGGGACAACGCAAATGAGAAAGAGAAGGTCTAGATTTCCTGTGCTCACATAGGAAAATGTCGCTGAGGAGATAAAAGATGGGACAAGTGCAGACATGCTGCCTGAGTGTTTGCCGCTCTTGACAGCCACATCTGCCTCACCACTTTATGCCCCTGCTGTCCCTACGCCCATATCGCTACCGTTAATGTAAAATCACATGAAGCATTAAGAAATGCCACCTAATGTCACTTTAAGTAATGGTCTAGTGCTGTCGATAAATTGAAGCAATGCCACCATCTTTTTATTAAGTGCTTCCGTCTTGCTTTATTTCCCATGGATTGTGTTTTTGCAGTTACACTTAAATCTCACACCGCTAACATTGCTTCATCCCAGTGGAACTGCACAAATTTGATTGCACATTTACTGACTATGTGCTACTCTCATGACAGTAATACTAATGCTATTGTTCTGCATGTTAATGTAGTGGCATTGTTGATGTGATGTGATGCTACTTACTTAAGGACTCTTCATACTGTCAATCTAGTGCCAATTATAACACAATAGATGATGTTGTTAATCATACGCCACTGCAAATATCTGTCATTGTTTAAATAACCATATTTTTTATTTGTCCAAACAGGGATGTCTGTCTCCATATCATTTCGGGATGTCTATCTCTGTATCGTTTCTATCCGCGCAATCAAAAGCACACACCTCAGTTTTAGTAGAACTGCGCAAAATGAGATGGCTATCCCTCGTTGCCATTGTCTAACCTCTAGTCTTCAAGGTATTCCTACATTGGTAGTAACTAAGGTAGAATGACCAACACAATCTAAAAGAAGCTGATTCGTACGTTTTACTTCCTGATTGCAGTGCAGGACGAGCAAAAACAACTGCATCCTAGTCCGGAATGCACTTTCTACCAGTTCATCCATGGACCAAGGACTAGCTGGCATGGCTACACGGCGGTTTTTTGGACATGTACGCGGACAAGAGGCATTGTGGTCTGCTTATTTCTACAAATAGCGGTGCTTAAATTTAGTGGAATGCACAAGAATTTCACCTGGTGAGTACACTGCATGGTTCAGTTCAGCATTCTAGCTGAGACCACAATTATAATTGGTTATTCTAGAATGAGAGAACCTAACCCTGGATGGTGGCAACAAGAAAAAACCAGAGTGAACTCGAGGAAATTTAAGCCTGCCGGGAGGCCCTTTGCTTAGAGAAGCCTTGCTTGTTTTTTCCTGATTTGTAAACCTTCTCACAACTTTGTCTTTTGCTGTGAACTAGTATATGTTTGTTATGCTCTATGAATCATTGAGATGTATAAAATTGCTTAACTTATGCTTTTCAAGTTTTTTATCAAGACGAGTTTAATGTGAGTGTTCCACATGAGTGTTGGACTAGCGTGTGAACATTTGGAATTTACATTGTGGCCTCAGTTAACTGCATGAGCCACAGTAACAAGATACATAGTTTATTATATGTCAGACGGTAGATTGTTGATTGTTAGCTGGTCGATAGCCTAGTGTTGAAGCGAGTTGAGCAAATGTGCCGTGTTTTGCACAACTGCTTACAAGTGGGGTAGCACCAACAGTGTTTACAAGTACTTATTTATACGTCGGCGCATAGTTCTCGAACGAGTGCTCTATTTCATCAAAACGCACACTGCTCGTATGATAAACCGTGACAACTTATGTCTTAGCATGCCATATTCATGAAAAAACTAATGAGGACGCGAATGTTTCGGCAACAATTATGATGGTTCTCACATGATTCACGGGCACACAAAAGTAGTAGCATTTCACATAGACAGATTTAAACAGAGTACTATCCCCAGAGGGGTCGATAACAGGCAAGGTTCGGATAATTAGACACAATACAAACTACTATTAAACACTAGCTGGGGAAACTATTTCATATCTCGATCTAATTTGGGCTGGACACAAGACGAACCTTGCCATGAACATCATCGAGGACGTCCTGCAGCAGCTCAATCCTGTGAACCTTCATGAAGACAACCTTGTGGACTTGCCACTAATAAACTTGTTTGTGGAGGCATGCCACGTCATCTTCCTGCGTAAGCTTGACAAGAACAGTATGCCTCACAAATGAAGGAGTAGCTTTGAACTTCTTGTGCTTCAGTACACCCTGGACAACATGCCTGACAACAGTGAGGCTGGAATAAAACTCTTCAATGGTATAACCGCAAATGGCTTCCAGGATCCAACAGCCTAAGAACTCTATTTTCCCAGTGCGTATATTCAGGTCATCCGCCTCATAGCGAGTGACATGTACAACCACACAATCCTTGTCTGCATCAGGGCTCTAATTGAAACAAAAATAAATTCTGAATTACTTTTCAGTATAAGAAACAGAAGTTATTTAAGCCACTATGTATAGAATGGCATCGAAGCTAATAAAATTTTGCATTATTAATCACCACATACTTAGATGAAAAACCACAATCGAGATTGGCAAAGAATAAAATCACCTTGGCCAGCTCAGGGGGGGGGGGCACATCCTCGAAGGGGGAAACTGGTCCTGTAGTGCCACGGGGGCTGTAACCTCAAACGGGACGTTGACCATCTCAGTAGTGGTCATGAGCGTATCTGGGGTCCGCTCGGTGGCTGCCTCCATCTTCTTGGAGCTCTCTGTCTCGTGGGGATCAGCCTCCTGCGTCTGCTCCAATATCGGCAGATCTTTGCCTGGTTCTACTTGGTCCATCATGAAACTGACGAATACTAGGAGACCACTAAAAGGAAAACACAATCGCAATGACAATGAAACAAAAAAGAGAGTGAGGATCGG
This sequence comes from Triticum aestivum, assembly GCF_018294505.1. NCBI lineage: Eukaryota > Viridiplantae > Streptophyta > Magnoliopsida > Poales > Poaceae > Triticum > Triticum aestivum. Next base: position 444,091,106 of record NC_057795.1, read on the forward strand.
TTACTGCTTTGCAAAAGTTCTTTTTTTCTTTGAACGAAAATATACCAACATCACGGATCCGCTTACCTTCCCTTCGTTGGGAGAGAAGAACGGTGGCAGATGCGAGTGTTTCCTTTCTTGAAGACGGTGAGGGAGAAAGGGATTCAGCGAAGAGTGAAATGACGGTTGCTTTGTCCGTCAAACTTAGACTGCGGGGAGGTGGGGTTTTGTGATACGACGGCTCATTACTGTCGTGCTATGACCGAGGTGACTGTCTGCCTGCATACTGCCTTCTAATTTGGTGGATGGCATTTGGGCCCGCGCGCTGCATGGCCCGCATGTCGGTGAACAAAAGTATAACAACATTCAGTAGAGGGAGACGTTTCAATGACCTAGGAGGATCCAGAAGCGGTAGAGTGTCTCCACTGTACTAGTAGTAATTGTTTTTCTGGGTAGCTGTAGAGTGTCTCCACTATACTAGTAGTAATTGTTTCTCTGGGCCTAAGACAAAAAAGCCCATCCACACTAGTAAATAGTAAAATCAATTCAAAAGCCCTATATTTACTGAATGAGAGGCGCTACCCACACCCAGCACACCGCCCCCCAAAAAAACCTGGGTGCTCTTCTTCCTCCTCGCTCCCACCCACCTCACATCAGCTCGCTCCACTCTTACCCCCAAATTCCTCATCGCACACCTACAGAAAACCCCAGCTCCCCTTCTTCCTCACTACTACAGAAAAAACCTCAGCTCCCCTTCTAATTCACTCGCACTACAACTAGGCTCGTCATTCGTTACTCTGCTCAAATCTGCGAGCGCGACGCAACGCCCTCGAGGAAAATGGAGTCGGCTGACCCCAGCGCCAAGATGAGGCTCTGATGTCTACTACACAACCGTATTCTTGTAGACGTTGTTGGGCCTCCAAGTGCAAAGGTTTGTAGGACAGTAGCAAATTTCCCCCAAGTGGATGACCTAAGGTTTATCAATCCATGGGAGGCGTAGGATGAAGATGGTCTCTCTCTCAAACAACCCTGCAACCAAATAACAAAGAGTCTCTTTTGTCCACAACACACCAATACAATGGTAAATTGTATAGGTGCACTAGTTCAGCGAAGAGATGGTGATACAAGTGCAATATGGATGAAGATTTGAGTATTTGTAATCTGAAAATATAAAAACAGCAAGGTAACTAATGATAAAAGTGAGCGTAAACGGTATTGCAATGCTAGGAAACAAGGCCTAAGGTTCATACTTTCACTAGTGCAACTTCTCTCAACAATAATAACATAATTGGATCATATAACTATCCCTCAACATGCAACAAAGAGTCACTTCAAAGCAACTAATAGCGGAGAACAAACAAAGGGATTATGGTAAGTATGAAACGACCTCAAAGTTATCCTTTTTGATCTATCTATTCAAAGAGTCCGTAGTAAAATAACATGAAGCAATTCTTTCCATTCAATTTATCATAGAGTTCATACTAGAATAACACCTTAAGACACAGATCAACCAAAACCCTAATGTCACCTAGATACTCCATTGTCACCTAAAGTATCCGTGGGCATGATTATATGATATGCATCACACAATCTCAGATTCATCTATTCAACGAACACAAAGTACTTCAAAGAGTTCCCCAAAGTTTCTACCGGAGAGTCAAGAAGAAAACGTGTGCCAATACTATGCATAGGTTCATGGGCGGAACCCGCAAGTTGATCACCAAAACATACATCAAGTGGATCACGTGATATCCCATTGTCACCACAGATAAGCACGGCACGACATACATCAAGTGTTCTCAAATCCTTAAAGACTCAGTCCGATAAGATAACTTCAAAGGGAAAACTCAATCCATTACAAGAGAGTAGAGGGGGAGAAACATCATAAGATCCAACTATAATAGCAAAGCTCGCGATACATCAAGATCGTGCCATAGAGAGAACACGAGAGAGAGAGAGATCAAACACATAGCTACTGGTACATACCCTCAGCCCCGAGGGTGAACTACTCCCTCCTCATCATGGAGAGCACCGAGATGATGAAGATGGCCACCGGTGAGGGATCCCCCCTCCGGCAAGGTGCCGAAACGGGCTCCCGAGAGGTTTTTGGTGGCTACAGAGGCTTGCGGCAACGGAACTCCCGATCTATCTTCGTCTTCGATGCTTTTAGGGTATATGGACTTATATAGGTGAAAGAAGTCAGTCGGGGGACGCTCAAGGGGCCCATGAGACAGGGGGCGTGCCCAATAGGGGGGGAGCCCCCCACCCTCATGTCCACCTCGAAGCTTCCTTGACTTCAACTCCAAGTCTCCTGGATCACATCCATTCCAAAAATAACGCCCCCGAAGGTTTCATTCCGTTTGGACTCCGTTTGATATTCCTTTTCTTCGAAACACCGAAATAGGCAAGAAAACAGCCATATGGGTTGGGCCTCCGGTTATTAGGTTAGTCCTAAAAATAATATAAAAGTGTATAAAAGATCATAATCATTCAAAAGAGATAATATAATAGCATGAATGCTTCATAAATTATAGATACGTTGGAGACGCATCAGCATCCCCAAGCTTAATTCCTACCCGTCCTCGAGTAGGTAAATGATAAAAGAAAGAATTTATGAAGTGTGAATGCAGCAGGTGCACAAGTTTGATCAATGATAATTTCAATCACCTTTTCTAGCATGTTTATATGTCATAACAGTAGTTCAACTCATAAAACTTCTCACGATCAAGTAACAAGCTATTCACATGTTAAAGCATAGACCATAAACTTTCTTGAAAACTAGCAAACTTCATTCTCAGTCATCAAACGATTGCAATTCATCTTATTTTCGGGAAGGGTCTATGTCAGAGCTTTGATTTAGCAAACTCCACATACTCAACTATCATATAGTCTTCTATAATTGCTAACACTCACGCAATACTTATGGTTATGAAGTTTTAATTGGACACTAAGAAAGATATGGGCTTATAGTGTTGCCTCCCAACGTATTCACCTTTTGGTGATGTCAACAATAATAGTTCATGCTAACTTACATCCAATTGGATATATATATATATATATATATATATATATATATATATATATATATATATATATATATATATATCAAGATCTTTCCAACACGAGGTGCTTGCCAAAGGATAAAATGAAAAAGGGAAAGGTGAAGATCACCTTGACTCTTGCATAAACTAAAAGACATGAAGTAAAAGATAGGCCCTTCGTAGAGGGAAGCAGAGGTTGTCATGCGCTTTTATGGTTGGTTGCACGAAATCTTAATGCAAAAGAATGTCACTTTATATTGCCACTTCTATATGGACCTTTATTATGTAGTTCGTCGCTTTTATTGCTTCCATAACAAGGTCGTATAAAGCTTATTTTGTTCACACTAGTAGATCATACATATTTAGAGAGCAATTTTTATTGCATGCATCGATGACAACTTACTTGAAGGATCTTACTCAATCCATAGGTAGGTATGGTGGACTCTCATGGCAAAAACTCGGTTTAAGGATATTTGGAAGCACAAGTGGTATCTCTACTTGGTGCAAGGAATTTTGGCTAGCATGAGGGGGAAAGGCAAGCTCAACATGTTTGAATGATCCATGACAATATACTTTAATTGAGATGTGAGAAAACATAACCCATTATGTTGTCTTCCATGTCCAACATCAACTCTTTGGCATGTCATACTTAATAAGTGCTCAAAATTATAAAAGATGTCTAAGATAGTATATTTATATGTGAAATCTCTCTTCCTTCAATATTCTTTCATGAATTGTTCAAATGACCAATACAATGCTTGCTAACCTTCAATAAATTTACAACCTCTACTTCTTAGATGTGAAGTCATTACTCCCCATGGGATAAGCAAATGAGAGATATATAATTTCAGATTTATGACATTCAACTCATTCAACCATTTACTCACAAGATATAAGTGAAGCACACGAGTAAATGTAAAACTACTCCAAAAAGATATAAGTGAAGATCAATGAGTAGCTAAATAATTACGTAACTATGTGAAGACTCTCTCATTTAAGAATTTCAGATCTTGGTATTTTATTCAAACAGCAAGCAAAACAAAATGAAATTACATTGCAAGGATAGCACAACTCATGTGAAGAAGCAAAAACTTAGGTTCAACCGATACTAACCGATAGTTGTTGAAGAAGAAAGGTGGGATGCCTACCGGGGCATACCCAAGCTTAGATGCTTGAGACTCCTTGAAATATTATCTTGGGGTGCCTTGGGCATCCCCAATCTTGAGCTTTTGTGTCTCCTTAATTCCTTTTATATCCCGGTTTCCTAAATCTCGAAAGCTTCATTCACACCAAACTCAACAAGAACTCGTGAGATAGGTTAGTATAATACAATGCAAAAAACCTTATCATTATCTACTATAAAAAGTTACTAAAATTATTATTCAACATTGCATACTAAATGTATCTGCATATTTAACACTCCTATCCTTAAATAGAATCATTAAACAAGCAAGCATATGCAAACAATGCAAACATAACAGCAATCTGCCAAAACAGTATAGTCTGTAAAGAATGCAAGATTCATCATACTTCCCTAACTCCAAAAATTATAAAACAAATACTAAGCTATATAAGATTTATCATAGCTCATTATGCAAAAAGATTCAACATTATATCACTCTCTGACTTTTCTAGGGAATTTTTGCAACAACGGTAAACTTTCTGTTTTCAAACAGCAACATGTATACTAGCAAAATAAGCATGGTAAAGGCTATCCTTGACATTTTTATTGAAAATAAAGATGCAAAAAATTATTCTAAATAACAGCAAGCAAATACTAACAAAATAAAATGACGCTCCAAGCAAAACACATATCGTGTGGTGAATAAAAATATAGCTCCAAGTAAAGTTACCGATGAACGAAGACGAAAGAGGGGATGCCTTCCGGGGCATCCCCAAGCTTAGGCTCTTCATTGTCCTTGAATATTACCTTGGAGTGCCTTGGGAATCCCCAAGATTAGGCTCTTGCCACTCCTTATTCCATAGTCCATCGAATCTTTACCCAAAACTTGAAAACACCACAACACAAAACTCAACACAAAACTCGTAAGCTCCGTTAGTATAAGAAAATAAAACCACCACTTAGGTACTGTTGTGAACTCTTTATAAATTCATAATGGTGTAATATCTACTGTATTCAAACTTATCTATGGTTCATACCCTCCTATACTACTCATAGATTCATCAAAATAAGCAATCAACACATAGAAAACGTAATCTGTCAAAAACAGAACAGTATGTAGTAATCTGTATCAAATGTGTACTTATGGAACTCGAACAATTCTGAAATAAATTGGTGGACGTGAGGAATTTGTCTATTAATCATCTTCAAAAAGAATCAACCTAAAAGCACTCTCCAGTAAACAATGACAGCTATTCTCGTGAGTGCTAAAGTTTCTGTTTTTTACAGCAAGATCATAAAGACTTCACCCAAGTCTTCCCAAAGGTTCTACTTGGCACAAACACTAATTAAAACATAAAACCACATCTAACCAGGGGCCAGATGAATTGTTTATTACTAAACAGTAACAAAAAGCAAGGACCAAAAATAAATTGGGTTGCCTCCCAACAAGCGCTAACGTTTAACGCCCCTAGCTAGGCATGATGATTTCAATGATGCTCACATAAAAGATAAGAATTGAAACATAAAGAGAGCATCATGAAGAATATGACTAGCACATTTAAGTCTATCCCACTTACTATGCATAGGGATTTTGTGAGAAAACAACTTATGGGAACAATAATCAACTAGCATAGGAAGGTAAAACAAGCACAACTTCAATATTTTCAACACATAGAGAGGAAACTTGATATTATTGCAATTCCTACAAGCATATATTCCTCCCTCATAATAATTTTCAGTAGCATCATGAATGAATTCAACAATATAACCAGCACATAAAGCATTGTTTTCATGATCTACAAGCATAGAAAATTTATTGCTCTCCACACAAGCAAAATTCTTCTTATTCGGAATAGTGGGAGTATCATAAGCAACTTGAATACTATAAACTGTTTCCACATTAAAAGAGTAATGTTCAGAAAAAAGGTAATCATAATCATGACAAGTTTTATAAATATAGTCATCACTACTTTTTGTAGCATAAGTTTCATCACAATAATCATCAGAAGTAGCAACTTTGTTCTCATCATAATCTATTGAAACCTCTTCCAAGATAGTGGAATCATCACTAAATAAAGTTGACACTCTTCCAAATCCACTTTCATATTCATCACAATAATATTCAACATCTTCCAAAATAGTGGTATCATTACTTCCTGAAGTTGACACTCTTCCAAACCCACTTTCATCAATATAATCATAAGTAAGAGGCATGCTATCATCATAACAACTTTGCATATCAAAACTTGGGAGGCTAAAAATATCATATTCATTAAACGTAGCATCCCCAAGCTTGGGATAAACATTAATTTCAGCAAATATATTCTCAAATATTTCATCCTCATCAAACATAGCTTCCCCAAGCTTGGGCCTTTTCATATCATAAGCATAATCACTCTCAGCATTAATAGTATGGATAGCACCAATAGTATAGCAATTATCATCATCACAATGAGTAGTTGGAGCAACATCATTTGGGAGGGATACCTTTCTACCTTTGTTTCTCCTTCTTTTCTTTTTCTTCTTCACATCATGTGTGGGTTTATCCCTCTTTTTTGAGCTCCTTATTGATGAGATTGGTTTAATAGAAAGCTCCTCTTCGTTACCTGATTCATCATAAGAAATAATAGGAGGATATTGGGAAGTCTCTTCCCTTTAATTAGTATTCTATTCATCTTCTATTTGCTTTCTTTTCTTTAGGTAATTGGAAATATAAGGATTTTCAATGCAATTCACCGCACAATACGTATAAATTTCCTCTAGATCAATATCAAGAAATTTCTTAAGGTTAAATTCTAGAATATGCTTAGTTGGATGTTTCAATTCTTCATAACCCAAAAGAAAACTAAGTTAATTATGATGTGCAAGGGAAATCAAGTCATCACAATTTTTGGACACGATTCGATCATGAAACAATTTGCATCGGAGATTTAAATGACCATGTTCATTACAAAGTTCACAAGTTCGGTAAAGATATTTTAAATTTTCAGTACTAACATCAAGCCATTCTTGCAACCATTTAGTTTCTAAATGCTTATGCCTCTTGCAATATCTATCTTCCCTATTTGGTGTGTACTTGAAAACTCTATGCACTCCACGAAAATTGACATGCTTATAGGAGACATTTTCATCATAACTAGTGCAATCATCATTAGTACTATGGATATTCAAAGAGTTCATACTAACAACATTGCAATCATGCTCATCATTCAAGGATTTAGTACCAAACATTTTATAGACTTCTCCTTCTAGCACTTGAGCACATCCTTTTCATCATACTCACGAAAGATATTAAAAAGATGAAGCATATGAGACAAACTCAATTCCATTTTAAGTAGTTTTCTTTTATAAACTAAATTAGTGATAAAACAAGAAACAAAAAGATTAGATTGCAAGATCTAAAGATATACCTTCAAGCACTCACCTCCCCGGCAACGGCGCCAGAAAAGAGCTTGATGTCTACTACACAACCTTCTTGTAGACGTTGTTGGGCCTCCAAGTGCAGAGGTTTGTAGGACAGTAGCAAATTTCCCTCAAGTGGATGACCTAAGGTTTATCAATCCGCGGGAGGCGTAGGATGAAGATGGTCTCTCTCTCAAACAACCCTGCAACCAAATAACAAAGAGTCTCTTGTGTTCCCAACACACCCAATACAATGGTAAATTGTATAGGTGCACTAGTTCGGCGAAGAGATGGTGATACAAGTGCAATATGGATGATTTTGAGTATTTGTAATCTGAAAATATAAAAACAGCAAGGTAACTAATGATAAAAGTGAGCGTAAACGGTATTGCAATGCTAGGAAACAAGGCCTAAGGTTCATACTTTCACTAGTGCAAGCTCTCTCAACAATAATAACATAATTGGATCATATAACTATCCCTCAACATGCAACAAAGAGTCACTCCAAAGCAACTAATAGCGGAGAACAAACAACGGGATTATGGTAGGGTACAAAACCACCTCAAAGTTATCCTTTTTGATCTATCTATTCAAGAGTCCGTAGTAAAATAACATGAAGCTATTCTTTCCGTTCAATCTATCATAGAGTTCATACTAGAATAACACCTTAAGACACAAATCAACCAAAACCCTAATGTCACCTAGATACTCCATTGTCACCTCAAGTATCCGTGGGCATGATTATACGATATGCATCACACAATCTCAGATTCGTCTATTCAACCAACACAAAGTTCTTCAAAGAGTGCCCCAAAGTTTCTACCGGAGAGTTAAGACGAAAATGTGTGCCAACCCCTATGCATAAGTTCATGGGCGGAACCCGCAAGTTGATCACCAAAACATACATCAAGTGGATCACATGATATCCCATTGTCACCACAGATAAGCACGGCAAGACATACATTAGGTGTTCTCAAATCCTTAAAGACTCAATCCGATAAGATAACTTCAAAGGGTAAACTCAAGAGAGTAGAGGTGGAGAAACATCATAAGATCCAACTATAATAGCAAATCTCGCGATACATCAAGATCGTGCCATAGAGAGAACACAAGAGAGAGAGATCAAACACATAGCTACTGGTACATACCCACAGCCCCGAGGGTGAACTACTCCCTCCTCATCATGGAGAGCGTCGGGATGATGAAGATGGCCACTGGTGAGGGACCCCCCTCCGGCAGGGTGCCAAAACAGGCTCCCGAGAGGTTTTTGGTGGCTATAGAGGCTTGCGGCGGCGGAACTCCCGATCTATCTTCATCTTCGATGTTTTTAGGGTATATGGACTTATATAGGTGAAAGAAGTCGGTCGGGGGATGCTCGAGGGCCCCACGAGACAGGGGGCGTGCCCAGTAGGGGGGGGGCTCCCCCCACCCTCGTGGCCACCTCGAGGCTTCCTTGACTTCAACTCCAAGTCTCCTGGATCACATCCGTTCCAAAAATAACGCTCCCGAAAGTTTCATTCCATTTGGACTCTGTTTGATATTCCTTTTCTTCAAAACACTAAAATAGGCAAGAAAACAACAATATGGGATGGGCCTCCGGTTAATAGGTTAGTCCCAAAAATAATAGAGAAGTGTATAATAAATCCCATAATATTTCAAAACAGATAATATCATAGCATGAATGCTTCATAAATTATAGATACGTTGGAGAGGTATCAGGCTCCCGCCAGCAGCGACGCCTGTTGTAGATCGCGCACCCGGCAGCGTGGGGAGAAGCGGCGACCCCGCCCCCATCGGATTCGAGGAACCCGTAGAATCTTGGGTGGACCGCATCAGCAATCTCCCGGACGCCGTCCTTGGGGAGATCATCTCACTTCTCCCCACCAAGGATTGCTGCCGCACCCAAGTCCTCCCAATTTGGTGGCGCCCTCTATGGCGCGCCGTGCCCCTTAATCTCGATTGTCGTCAGCTATCTCTCTTCAATGATTTTGAAATCCACAGAGCCATTATCTCCTCCCACCAGGGCTCCGTTCAAAGCCTCTACATCTCGTCATGCTACCTGAGCAAGCATACCATGCCCTGCACGGTGGATGCCTGGCTGAAATCCCCTGAATTCACAGAACTAGAGCTGCTTGAGTTCTACTATTCCCCTGGAAATCACATACCACATACCAAACGCCATGAACTTGTGCCCTCAACACTGATGTCCATCTCGCGGTTTTCCTCCTCTCTCCACACCGCCACCTTTGCACTGTGCTACCTACCAGACAATCTGGTACTAAACCTTCAACTCCCATTTCTCAAGAAACTTTCACTTGTGTGGGTTCCTATATAGGAGGCCTCATTGCACAACATCATCCACTCCAGTTGCCCTGTCCTGGAGATCTTGGTGCTTGTTTTCATAGTTAGAATCAGTTGTCTCCAAATAAAGTCGCCTAACCTTGTAAGAATTGGAATTTCTTTTGACGGAAGGCAGCTCATCATCCAGGATGCCCCTTCCCTTCAAAGGTTGATCCTTGATTCGAGTTATTCACCGTTGCAAATAGCCGTCCTCTCTGCGCCTAAACTAGAGACCTTGGGTGTAATACATGATCTATGTGCTCATTTCAATATGGTGTTTGGCTCCACAGTTCTTCAGGTACTTTATATTATCATCTACACTTGTAACCATAAGCTGCATTTTAAATTTCTGCGCGTAAGTTATATATCATCTTGGAGTACACATTTTGTACTAATATTATGTTATATGCTCAATGAAGAGTTTCTCCATGGATGGCCTATCAATGGTGCTAGATTCTGTCAAGATCTTATATATCCAAATGAATAGTTCTGATCTGAACAAGATTATTGGCTTGCTGTAATGCTTTCCATGTCTGGAGAAGTTGTATATAAAGGTGATAATTTCACGCACATTGGAAGCCCGCATATAGTGTACTAGAATTAACCGTTCAGATGTTGCTCTTTCGACCTTCTTTTTTTAGACCTTAACTGTTTTAAATCTTCATGTCTATTTAGGCAACAGGACGGGGTAAGAAAGTTATAACCAATCAGATTCGTAAGCATGGGGATTTTCTCACTTCTCATGAGATTCGATTGAAGACAATAACGCTAGAACGATATGTAGCCAACCGTGCAAACACTATATTTGTCACATTCTTCCTGCTGAATGCGAGGTTACTATTGTCCATTAGGCTTAAGTTTATCAGCAGCATGGTTTTGACGGATGGGTATGTCGAAGAGCAAAAAAAGGAGTTTCACGTGGGCAAAAGATCTTCTGAAAGTGTCGGGCATCTATTTACAACATATTGTGGTCATAATCTAGTAAATTTTACGACCCAGGATGTTCATTCTATGGACCTGACCGATCCATTTGACTGTGACTGCTGAAAACAGTGCTGGAGTTAAATGTTGTTGCCCTTTTCAACCTGGTTTTTTTTGTAAACCTGATGAACAATTAACCCTCATGCTTTTGTACAGTTTGTAAGCTGAGTTAGATGTTCCTGCCCTTTTCAACTCGGCTGTGACTATCATATTTTCTTTGAAACAAGGCAAATGGCTTGCCATTCGTTTAATTTAGAGTGAAATATTGTAACAAATCCCAACCAAGGGAAATAACATCACTCTCGCCGGCTGCTTGAGCTCACTGTGCATTACAGAAGCCAAGTGATTAGCCCCCACTAGCACCCACAAACTTATTTCGAACTAGCACGTCAAATGGGCTGTAAATTTTCATAGGAAAGGCTGCATGACCGTGACAGATTTGGATTCTGACATTTGGGACCCGCGAGGAAATAGCCTATCCAAGGTGGTGTCGACTTACTAGCTAGTCAACAAATGATTCTGCCTACCAGCCGTTGGACTGACATCCAACATCTGTCGTGTATCTTCTATCTCTTGTCTTCTTCTTCCTCCAGCCGCCCAAACCGAACCACCCCGTCGGCTCCGCCTGCTCCCGCATCCCATGGTTGGCTGCGCCTCCGCCGCCCTACCGTACGTACCCTCCAACGTTGGCCAGTCCCTTCCTCTATTCCCCCACACGTCCTGTTACTCTCCGGCGACGTCAGCCCCAACATGCACCCGCAGCCGAACCAGTCAACCCTCGTACTCCCCTCCGCCTGTGACTAGACCAGCGCATCTTCCACGGCTCCTGTTCGTTCCGTCCGAGGCCTCGCCGTCGTCCTCCGCCTTGCGGCCTTGGTTCGCTCGCCGTGCGCGGTGCGCCACCCTCTTGCATTGTCAACATCGTCAACAACCGAGAGGAACAAGGAGATGACTGTACGTGGAGAGGATGACAGTAGGAACCAACCAGCGTCATGGCAGTACGCAAGCAAGTGCCTCTATATTACAAGCCCAAAAATATGGTTCCTCCTAATGGTTGGATATCTGGGGCTCACGCCATTGTCAACGTAGTCAATAAACGAGAGAATTACACTACGAGCGGCTGACACCAGGGACCCAACAGGTCGCGCGTTTTTTGAGGAACAAGCAGTTGTTATTTATACTAGTTTTAGCGACGGATCAGGGTAACAACGGGGTTGTGCAGGGGCTGTGGCCCGTTAGCAAGGGTTTTATTTATGTTTACCACATCATGAGCCCAGTTGTGTTTTTTCTTGCTGAAAATGGCTAGCCTAGTTCTATTCTTTTTAAAGAAATACCCAAACAAGGCCTACTTGCTTTATTGGCCCTCCTGGGCTGTAAATGTTTCAAGACGAGGAGAGTTTCATTCAGTTTGCCCAGAAATGGGCTGTACATTTTTAAAACACATCAAACCAGGAATTAGTTTCATTTTTTTCATTACAAGATTTTAAATTCCATTGATTTTTATGCGTGGACAATTATTTGGATTTTATATTTATATAAATTATTTTTCAAAATAGTTTGAATGTGAATTGATATTTCTCGATTAAAAACAGTTGACTGCACCGAAATATGCAAAATTTCGTATACTTCTTAACCGTGGCAAACAATATGGGGTGTAATGCTAACAAAAAGAAGATGGGCTCCAAAAAATTTCTTAAAAATTAGCAAATGGGCTGTACATTATTAGAAATAATGGCAGATGGCTGTATGCTATTGTCCGCAGATTTGAGGCTGACTTGTGCGCCTACTACAGGTTGACGCGTATGCTTTCATAAAAAAAGGTTGACACACACGTAACTCCTTGTCAACTTAGTCAACACACGAGAGCAGTGACTGTTGGATGTCCATCCAACGGCTGTCGTGCTTCTTCAATCTTTGCTCTTCATGCTCCAGCCGCTCAAACAAGCACCAGCGGGACTGCCTACTCCCTCCTCCCGCGGCCGGCTATGCTGCCACACAGGCCTCACAGCCCCATCGTACTACCATCGCTGGCCTAGCCATCCCTCTACTCACCCACACCTGCTGTTATTCTCCGGGGACGACAGAAGAACCAGTAAACCCTCATACTCCTCTGCGTGGGAAACGACTTCCGAGTATCCCTGGCTCCATGTCGTTCCCTTCCTAGGCCTCGCCGTCGTCCACCGCCCTGGTGCTCTCGGCGCGGCCTGGTCAACATGGTCAATGAATGACATCCATCGGAAGTGGACTGTACGTGGAGAGGCTGACAGCTGGGTCCACGGCCGCATGCAAGGAAATGCCTCCTTATTACACGCAAAATAATGATTCCTCCACCTGATAGCTAGGACCCATAGGAAGGGCCTCTGTATTTCCCGAAAAAAACGTTCCCCTCGCTGACAGGTCGAACCCACCAGTTATATCTTCGCACGCAAGGAAGTGCCTCTTTATTACGCCCAAAAAAATGGATACCCCCTACTAGCTAGGACCCACCATATTGTTGGGCTGACTTGTGGGCCTACTAAGTTGACGGGGACGGAGGTCTTTGTCAACTTAGTCAATACTCTAGTGACCGTATGATGTCCATCCAATGGCCATAGTGCTTCTTCAACCTCTGGTCTTCTTGCTCCAGCCGCCCAAAGTAGCGCCGGTCATGCCGCCTGCTCCTGCCTCCCGTGGCCAGCTGTGCTACCACGGAGGCCTCACCGCCCCCTTACTACTCCCACAACTGGCCAGGCCATCCTTCCACTCACCCACACCCCCTGTTATTATTTGGCAACGGCAGCCTCACACTGCAGCCGAACCAATGAACCCTCGTACTCCTCTCCACGTGGGCATCCACTGCTGCATCTTCCCCAGCTCCGCGTCGTCCCCTTCCTAGGCCTCGCCGTACTCCACCGCCATGGTGCTCTCAGCGCGGTGTGGTCAACATGGTCAAGGAACAACTTCCATCGGACGTGGACTGCACGTGGAGAGGCTGACAGCTGGGTCCACGGTCGCAGCAAGGAAGTGCCTCCTTATTACGCGGAAAATAATGATACCTCCACGTGACAGCAGGGACCCACCGGACGGGCCACTGTATTTCACGAAAAATACGTTTCCCCCTGACTGCTGGGACCCACCAGCTACATCTTTGCATGCAAGGAAGTGCGTCTGGGCAGAAAAATGATTCGCCCCCCTGACTGATGGGACTCACCAGCTACATCTTTGCACGCAAGCAAGTGCGCGACAGTTGGGACCCACCTGGTCGAAGCGTACGTAGCATTGTTATTCTGGTCGCGAACGTGTACGTACATATATACTGGTCGTCTAGAGGTGCACACTTGTCGTAGTAGAGGCGCGCACGTAGCATGTACACGTACGTACATCGGCTAGTGTGCAAGAAAGAAAATACGACCATGTATGTACATACGGGTGGGGTCTTGAACGCCTACTCGCGCATATATACGTATGGCTAGGGCCCATGTACATGGTTGGGTCGGAACAGAGAAACAACGTCGTCGTCATGTTCATGGGGAGCCAACCGGCTGGGTCAGAACGGAATGCATCGTCATGTTCATCGGGAGGGCTTGGACGGAATAGGCGGTGGAAAGGAGGCATGGTGTACCGCAGAACGGAGGAAACGACCTTGTGTTTGACCGGCCATGTTCGAAACGGGATCCTGTTCATTGAGAGGGGTCTGGCGTACCGCAAAATGGAGGAAACGGACCTCCTACGGTCGAAACGGGGGTCCTGTTGATCGGGAGGGGTGTGGCGTACCGCAAAACGGACGAAACGGACTTGTATTGGAGCGCTACGGTCGAAACGGGGGTCCTGTTCATCGGGAGGGGTGTGGCATACCGCAAAACAGGACTCCACGGGATACTGTTCATCTCCACCGTCGACCTCCTCCAGCCTCCACGGGCTACTGTTCATCCACCATCGGCCTCCTCTAGCCTCCACATGCGGCTGTTCATCCACGGGCTCCTATTCATCCAGCCTCCACCGCACGCTACTCCACCGGCTACTGTTCAATCACCCCTCTCCACGGGCTCCTGTTCAACCACCCCTCCAAGGGCTACTGTTCATCCACCCCTCCACCATCTACTGTTCATCCAGCCCTCCACGGGGTCGTCCTGTTCATCCAGCCCTCCACTGGGTCCTGTTCATCCAGCCCCAACCGGCTCGATCGATCGGGGTCCTGTTCATCTAGAGGCAACGCCACG